>NC_073224.2:92232954-92535984 GCF_029281585.2 Gorilla gorilla gorilla | reverse complement strand
TTAAAATCTAGATTAAAGCACATCGAAAATATTTGGTATGCTCTAATAGATGCACATCTATTATGGTTGATACACACAAAACAAATGTATTATCTTGTTTAAGATAATTCCCAATGTAACTACTGGCAATGCTGCTAACATTTAGCAAACTGATCCTTTAATAATATTCTTCTAATGGTTAATAATGTCTGAGAAGTGTGTCTTTAGGAACTACACTTGCATGATAAAGGAGATAGTAAACCTAGAGAGAAAAGACTTGAAATTCAGAATGGGGGTTGGGAAGGTATCTTCACTTAAAATCTGCCAGGATCCATTGGAAGACCTAAGAAACATCGCTTTTCCTCTACGTGCACAGAGATCACCTCTGTAAAACAGACTCTGTCTCCCAAAGCATAAGAAATCAATCTTTTAATGTACACAGAGAAGGGAAATTTAAATCTAAAGTTGAATAATCAACTTAGAAAATCAAGAAAAAAAACTTCAACCTACATGGGCAGTGGCTTATGGGAAGATGACCTCTGATTAAAATTCCTGGAACTCCCAAGCCAACCCACCCTCATAGCCACTGAAGTCTGTGGTCACTCTGAACATCCACAGGGATACATTTCCTAATTGGGCCAAATTCTTTTAATTTTAGTGTTTTGTAAGCCAGAATAGCTCCCAGGCAACTTTTCCTAATGAAAACATGCTTATTATAGAGATCTGAATTTTTGGTAGATAACTACAGCACCCCTTTTCTATTTTCTTAAAATTAGTAACTCTAAATTCCTGAATGTTCTAACTCGTTGAAAATAAGCTCTTTCACCTTAGAGGTTTAATGCAAGTCATGCAGAGTTTACAAAAATGGCAGATAATCTTTTAGTTTCATTGTTTTCTGCCGTCTTTATAGACAGTTGAAAATCAGGTCTTTCAATTTCTGAAGGAGGTAAGATGCTGGAAATCTACTTCCTTTACAATAAAAATGGGACACTTTTTTTGTATTTTCTTAAGGTCAAAAATATATAGAATCCCAACCACACACAGGATAGAGATGGAGAATATGATATTGTAAAGGAGCCCAACAGGCCTATTATTTAAATGCTCCGAGTGTAAGTCATAATAAAAAAGCTATACCATTTGAGGAAGATATGCCTTGTGGTAAATCCACCATATTTTATGATAACTCCTGCATCTAATAAAAGCATCATAGATTTGTCCAGTTCACACACATTTTAAACAATTTTAAATAACCTTGCAAATTAAACAAGAAATATGCTATCTTGTTTATATAATTGAGGCAAGGAAGGCTTAGCAATGTTAATTGCTCACTCATAAAAGTTAGCAAGGGGCAGATCCAGCACTAGAATCCATTGTCAGCCTCCTAGATAATTCCTGATTATAATTGGTTCCAGTCTTGAGGGATCTGAAAAACATCAAGAACCAGCTGAGTAGAGTAGACATACCCTCAGTGATTCCCCTCTACACCTCAATTATTCCGTATCAGTGGAGGTAAAAGGCTTCTCTGTGATTTGTCTGATTTGTTTCATTTGGTGGGCTCCAGTTCCTCAACTCTCTGTTGCATCTGACAGAGGGAACACTGGGCAGGTACATGTTTGCTCAGAGGCACTCTCGCCCTTCTGCCTCCACCCATAAATCACAGTCTTTGAGAAGGCAGCCACCTCTGGGCAGAACACAGCAAGTGTTGAACTGTGAGTAATAATTTATACCACAGAGTAATTTCAGACCGAAAGTGAAAAAGATTTCTCGACCCTCCCAATGCTGAAAGGGGACGTAAGTCATATAATTTTATGCCAGCAACACATGTATCATATGAAGAGGGAAATAATCTTTCGATGACCTGAGTGTTGTCATTAAAATATGTTTAGCCAAGGCTGTGGCTCAATTTGAAGCCCATTTGAGGGTATGTGTCATACTTGGTTTCAAGCAGGACTTGAAGCCAATTTAGAGAGTGTGTGTTATGAGAAGTCTTCATGTTAGAGGTGTGAAATTTACAGTCAATAGAAAGTAACTTTCTGATTGGAACTTGGCCCAAACATTGCAATGAATGCAGTGGGAATGCCATGGGACCTGTAATATTCATCAGTGACAGATTCTGGGGTTTAAATGCACTCTCCAACCAGAGCCAGGGCAGGCAGGATGCAGAACTGAACAAAAACCGTAAGGAAAGTGTGTAAATTAATTAAGTTCTTCCCGACACTATTTTTTTTTTATTATTATTATACCTTAAGTTTTAGGGTACATGTGCACATTGTGCAGGATAGTTACATATGTATACATGTGCCATGCTGGTGTGCTGCACCCACTAACTCGTCATCTAGCATTAGGTATATCTCCCAATGCTATCCCTCCCCCCTCCCCCCACCCCACAACAGTCCCCAGAGTGTGATATTCCCCTTCCTGTGTCCATGTGATCTCATTGTTCAATTCCCACCTATGAGTGAGAATATGCGGTGTTTGGTTTTTTGTTCTTGCGATAGTTTACTGAGAATGATGGTTTCCAATTTCATCCATGTCCCTACAAAGGACATGAACTCATCATTTTTTATGGCTGCATAGTATTCCATGGTGTATATGTGCCACATTTTCTTAATCCAGTCTATCATTGTTGGACATTTGGCTTGGTTCCAAGTCTTTGCTATTGTGAATAGTGCTGCAATAAACATATATGTGCATGTGTCTTTATAGCAGCATGATTTATAGTCCTTTGGGTATATACCCAGTAATGGGATGGCTGGGTCAAATGGTATTTCTACTTCTAGATCCCTGAGGAATCACCACACTGACTTCCACAATGGTTGAACTAGTTTAAAGTCCCACCAACAGTGTAAAAGTGTTCCTATTTCTCCACATCCTCTCCAGCACCTGTTGTTTCCTGACTTTTTAATGATTGCCATTCTAACTGGTGTGAGATGATATCTCATAGTGGTTTTGATTTGCATTTCTCTGATGGCCAGTGATGATGAGCATTTTTTCATGTTTTTTGGCTGCATAAATGTCTTCTTTTGAGAAGTGTCTGTTCATATCCTTTGCCCACTTTTTGATGGGGTTGTTTGTTTTTTTCTTGTAAATTTGTTTGAGTTCATTGTAGATTCTGGATATTAGCCCTTTGTCAGATGAGTAGGTTGCGAAAATTTTCTCCCATTTTGTAGGTTGCCTGTTCACTCTGATGGTAGTTTCTTTTGCTGTGCAGAAGCTCTTTAGTTTAATTACATCCCATTTGTCAATTTTGGCTTTTGTTGGCATTGCTTTTGGTGTTTTGGACATGAAGTCCTTGCCCATGCCTATGTCCTGAATGGTAATGCCTAGGTTTTCTTCTAGGGTTTTTATGGTTTTAGGTCTAACGTTTAAATCTTTAATCCATCTTGAATTGATTTTTGTATAAGGTGTAAGGAAGGGATCCAGTTTCAGCTTTCTACATATGGCTAGCCAGTTTTCCCAGCACCATTTATTAAATAGGGAATCCTTTCCCCATTGCTTGTTTTTCTCAGGTTTGTCAAAGATCAGATAGTTGTAGGTATGCGGCGTTATTTCTGAGGGCTCTGTTCTGTTCCATTGATCTATATCTCTGTTTTGGTACCAGTACCATGCTGTTTTGGTTACTGTAGCCTTGTAGTATAGTTTGAAGTCAGGTAGTGTGATGCCTCCAGCTTTGTTCTTTTGGCTTAGGATTGACTTGGCAATGCGGGCTCTTTTTTGGTTCCATATGAACTTTAAAGTAGTTTTTTCCAATTCTGTGAAGAAAGTCATTGGTAGCTTGATGGGGATGGCATTGAATCTGTAAATGACCTTGGGCAGTATGGCCATTTTCACGATATTGATTCTTCCTACCCATGAGCATGGAATGTTCTTCCATTTGTTTGTATCCTCTTTTATTTCCTTGAGCAGTGGTTTGTAGTTCTCCTTGAAGAGGTCCTTCACATCCCTTGTAAGTTGGATTCCTAGGTATTTTATTCTCTTTGAAGCCATTGTGAATGGGAGTTCACTCATGATTTGGCTCTCTGATTGTCTGTTGTTGGTGTATAAGAATGCTTGTGATTTTTGTACATTGATTTTGTATCCTGAGACTTTGCTGAAGTTGCTTATTATCTTAAGGAGATTTTGGGCTGAGACAATGGGGTTTTCTAGATAAACAATCATGTCGTCTGCAAACAGGGACAATTTGACTTCCTCATTTCCTAATTGAATACCCTTTATTTCCTTCTCCTGCCTGATTGCCCTGGCCAGAACTTCCAACACTATGTTGAATAGGAGCGGTGAGAGAGGGCATCCCTGTCTTGTGCCAGTTTTCAAAGGGAATGCTTCCAGTTTTTGCCCATTCAGTATGATATTGGCTGTGGGTTTGTCATAGATAGCTCTATTATTTTGAAATACATCCCATTAATACCTAATTTATTGAGAGTTTTTAGCATGAAGGGTTGTTGAATTTTGTCAAAGGCTTTTTCTGCATCTATTGAGATAATCATGTGGTTTTTGTCTTTGGATCTGTTTATATGCTGGATTACATTTATTGATTTGCATATATTGAACCAGCCTTGCATCCCAGGGATGAAGCCCACTTGATCATGGTGGATAAGCTTTTTGATGTGCTGCTGGATTCGGTTTGCCAGTATTTTATTGAGGATTTTTGCATCAATGTTCATCAAGGATATTGGTCTAAAATTCTCTTTTTTGGTTGTGTCTCTGCCCGGCTTTGGTATCAGAATGATGCTGGCCTCATAAAATGAGTTAGGGAGGATTTCCTCTTTTTCTATTGATTGGAATAGTTTCAGAAGCAATGGTACCAGTTCCTCCTTGTACCTCTGGTAGAATTCAGCTGTGAATCCATCTGGTCCTGGACTCCGACACTATTATTTAAAATTTATTTTCAAAGTTGCCAGTAAGCTTTCATTCATTATAACATTGACAAGTAGATTTCCTAATATGATCCATTTTCTTTATCCTTCTCTCCTGTTTCCAATCTTCACAATTTGGTAACTTTTGCAGTCTCATTTAGAACATCCATGTCTCTAGGTGTTCTAAGATTTTTGGCATGGAAGTTATTTCAGTATCCAGGCATTAACCAAAGTCATCATGACCATTTTCAGAACTTCCACATTTACAGACTAGAGAGTCAGAAGATTTTCTCAGAATCTTGGAAATCTATCTCACCACACTTATTATTTACACCTTGATGTACAGCAGCATAAAGCCCCTGAACAATCTATCAATCTAACATATGCCTGTAGCCATACTAGACCACTCACTGGTGCCTGGATATTCCAAACATCTTAATGTTTGCACTCCATCCAAAGACAGTTTAATGGGAAACTCTAGATAGAACAACATTGGGCATTACTTTTTTGCAAAACTCCCAGATGATTCTAATGTGAAGACAAAACGAGAACCATCACCCAAGCCATAATTGTAACCCACACTCTAATGTACATATAAGTCACCTGAGGATCTTTTTTATATGAAGATTTTGATCCAATAGTCTAGAAGAAACCACAAATTCTGCATTGCTAACAAGCTCCTACAGTGAGGCTGATGCTATTTACTGGTGTGTGGATCATGATTTATGCATCAAGGTTCTAACCTATTCTTTCAAAACTTAGCTCAAATAAGATATATTTTGTAAACACTCTCCTTATGTTCTTAGTCAGAAGTAAGCATCATGCTTTTTCTTTCATGTTCCCATACCTTGGTTATTGTCTTATGAATGTCCTTTAATTATTCATTTACTTGTCTGCCTTCCCTCACACAGTCATACATGACCAATATACTGTAAGCACCTTAAGGGCAAAGTAATGACTTACTTATTCCTATTGTCATTTCCTATCACAGGTTATTGATAAATTTTATAAAGGGAGAGAAAGAAAAAGGAAGAGAAGAATTTAAGAGCATCCTTGTCTCTCTTAATCACTTCTAAGTATTTACCACAAAGTAAAGATAGGTTCACAATAGCTTAATTTCACACTGTAATAATTCTGCTGAATCTATTACTGATTTTGTGTGTTCATCAGTTAAAGGGACCTCTGAAAGAATTTTTCAGCCTTGGAGAAGTGTTTCAATTAGCTGCTGCTATGTAACGAATCACTACAAAATTCAGCAGCTGAAAAATAAATGAATAAATATTTATCATTGCTTACAAAGAATGGTTCAGCTGGTTGGCAGTAGGATTTAATAAAGAGTTTAATAAGTACCCCTTTCTCTCATAAGAGTATAGCACTTCAATGCAAATTTAAACCACAATGAGATATCATGTCACCTCGATTAGAATGGCTATTACTGAAAAGACAAAAAATAACAGATACTGGCATGGATGTGGCAAAATGGGAACCCTTATAGGCTGTCAGTGGGAATGTAAATTACATTTACAGCCATGATGGAAAAACAGTATGGAGATTTCTCAAAAAACTAAAAGTAGAACTACCATATGATCCCAGAATAATCTCACTACTGGGTTTTTATCCAAAGGAAGTGAAAGCAGTGTGTTGAAGAGTTATCTGCATGTTCATGTTTATTGCAGCACTATTCACAATAGCCAAGATGTGGAATCAATACAAATGTCCATCAGCAAATGAATAGATAAAGAAAATGTGGTTTATATACACAATGGAATACTATTCAGCCTTAAAAAAGAATAAAATCCTGTCATTTTCAGTAACATAGATGAACCCAGAGGACATTATGTTAAGTAAAATTAGCAGGCACAGAAAGATAAATACTGCATGATACCACTCATGGAATCTAAAAGAAAAAAAAACTGATTTCATGGAAGTAGAGTAGAATAGTGGTTACTAGAGGCTGGTAAGGGGAGGGTGGTGGGGGTTGGGGGGCAATGGGGAGAGACTGGTCAATGGCTATAAAATTATAGTTAGATAAGAGGAATAAATTCTGGTATTCTATTGCATAGTACGGTGACTGTAGTTAACATTATATTGCATATTTCAAAATAACTGGAAGAGAGGATTTTTTAATGTTCCTACCACAAAGGAATGATAAACGCTTGAGGTGATAGATATGCTAATTACCTTGATTTGATCTTTATATGATGTCTACAAATATTGAAGCATCGTCCTGTACCCCAAAAATGTGTACAATTATCACATGTCCATTAAAAATAAAATAAAAAAGAGCATTGTGCTTCAGTTACAATTCTTTATCAATTACTGAGTTGATACAAATTCCATTCTGCATGGTGATTAACCTACTACTTTATACATGCATCACGTATTGGGCAAGTTAAGTTTGTTTTTTGAAGAATACTGTTGAATAAGTTTTATTATTTTATCTAAGTAAATGAAATAGAACAGACACTATGTATCAAACTGATCCCAATAATACCAAAATTAACGAACTTATCTCTCTCTCTCTCTCTCTTTCAAGAAGAGATTCAGATTCAGTTACTAGATGTTTTTATATAACCAAACATAAATCTTTCTCTTGGAAAAACTTCTGTATTTAAAAATATTTCTGTCTAATCCTGTCAGAATATCTAAAATTCCAAGCAAGACATCTAAAATTCCTTTGTGTATTAAAATGCAAATATTACTTGAGAAGATTAATGTGTGGTTTAATTACTACCCACTAATGGCTTAATTTGAGTTTGTAAATTTTACACATGTGGATGGAATCTTGAAGGAAAGGAATCTATAACAGATAGATACCTTTAGATTAGAGTGGAACATCCTCCACAAACACCCCCTAAGAAGAAAGGCCAGAAAAAAAAATTCCGTTGAGAAGTAATTCAGAATCTCAAAGAAACTGAGGATCACAGTGAGGCTACCGGGTTGCACAGAAGCAGACGGTGGAGCTGAATGGTGCTCAAGAAAAATAAGAGGTGAATAAAGTGGGCAAAGGTGAAGTAATGCAGAGAAATCAGCCTCCTGTTACACAATTCCAGCATTTAAGTAACAATTGCCTAGGCTTTATACATTACAGGAATGATTATTTTTCACCGGAAATCTATTGGTTTTGTAATTATCAGCCACCAAGACAGCATTTTCTGATATTTTCAGCTTGGAGACCTAGAATTTACATTTATTATAGAGACAAACTTATCTTATTTTATCCTCCTTCGCCTTCTTTTTTTATCTTATTATAGTATTGCACTACCTCTTTCTCATATGTTGTCTTTTTCACTCTTCCTACCCCTTCCTTGCCCCTTCTATTAGTCTCTCACAGTTATAAAAGCAAGGTGATCTCCAGGGGAAAGGAGACAAATGACAGAACAAGTGAAGCACAAACAGCTCCCTTAGAAAGGTCATAAGGACTTTTAAGTAGAAATGTCATTATTACTTTGCCACAAAAATAATAAACCTAAACTGTCTGCCCTAGAGGTGAAGTCCACCCTTCTGGAGTTGGAAGAAATGCTCCTTTTATGGTTTGACTTTTAATCTAGGGTTGTGTTTGGAAAATGTCTTAATCTATTATTTTCCCCAGACACTGCTTCAGAAATGCAGTGTCTCACTTGGCTTTGCCTTCATTAGTTAATTATTCCCAGGATGAGACAAATGCAGGAGGCAGCCAGAGTGCTTTCATTTTCCCTTCCCTAGGCCGTTCGAATCTCTGGTTGACTCCACCTAACAATTCTGATTGGCGAAGTAGCCAGAATCTAGAAAAACATTAGACAAGTATGCTGGTTTCCGGCATCCCCTCCCTTGCCCCCACATCCCCCCACCAGGCTTAACATTTTGCAGGCTTGTGATCCATTAGCATCTCTTTCTTTTTGTCTCTCTCATAGCAGAGACCAAAAAAGAAAAAAAAAGCTGATGAGTAGAAGACAAGAACCTAGTAAGATGAAGCAGTAAAGGAGAACAGATCTTTATCTTTACATGTTACATGTACATTAGTGCCTTCTCTTATAACCTCGGTCTATTATTTTTTCGTAATCTTGGTTAAGAATTAATGGTGGACAGAAAGGATGATACTTTTCGGTCCTCTTTCTCAAAAATAGCAAAGAACTATCCTCCCTGACTTGTTGTCTGGAAGAAAATGGTCAACATTAACCCAAACACCCAGAGACAAAATCAGGGGAAAGCTGATAAGGTCTAAAACAGGAGGATCCCACGTTTAAAAGCACTAGACAAACTGTGGTCAGTTTGGCAATAAATGTCTCATTTGAGGACAGACATCCAAGCTTTTATACGGTGCTGCCACTTAATACCAATGCTGCCATACTGTGTGAGTTTGGACCAGTTAGGGATTCCTTCTTTCCTTAGCTTTCACATCTATAAAATGAGTATAATACTTCATTGGGATATTATGAATATTAAAGAGATAATGACTATAAGTGTCTGCCGCATGGTAAGCACTCAGTAAATGGCACTTATTATTACTTTTATTATTATCCTTATAACTACTTCTGTATTCCTTGGAGTATAGGCTAGAACTAACCAATAAATCCAAAAACACGTTGGATGTAAGAGAAGTTGATTTATCTCTCTCCAAGCAATGGAGAGAGGAGTAGTCCAGGGTAAGGGGTGTAGCTCTGCTCCCAGAGGCCATCCAGGGTCTCAGGTTTCTTCTAGCATGTATGTCAGTCATTTTCTAAGATCTGGTTATTTCAAGTGCAGAGTCCTGGACTATCAACAACAGCATCACCAGGGAACTTGTTAAAAATGTGAAAGCTCAAGACTCACCCAGATTTTCTGAATTAGAATCCATATTTTAAGATTCTTTGGTAAACAACTTAATGTTCAAGAAGTACTGCTTTAGGACATTAACCTCACCTGCTTGATTAGAGTTGGCCCCATCAGGAGCACATCCAAGAAAAGCAGACAGACTAAGCAATTTCCTTTTAAGAGGATGTCTTGGAGAACAAACATATCACTTCCAGTCACACTGACCATGCCTAGCTGCAAGGGAGGCTGAGTGATATAGTCTATTGCTGGATAGCAACATGCCAAGCTCCAACTCATCTGAGGGAAGAGAGAAAGGGAGAAGACAAGAATAAAGGAGGACCACTCACAGTCTTTGCCAAAATTGTTATAATTGTTTTCCTGTAGTTATTATAAAAATGAAGGATGGGATAATATGGTCATAGAACAGATTTAACTTTCCCACAATAGAAAAAAATATATACAGCACTACTTTAGCCTGTATACTGCTAAGCTATTCAGACACAAACTTACCAAAAAAAGATAGAAAAAAAGTTTTCAAACTACCACCAATGTGCTGTCTTTTTAAAGTCACGAATAGGCAAATTTTAATACAAAAATATGCATTTAGCAGGAACCAAGATACTTTGTTTTTTAAGGAGTACAAAATTCACAAAGAACATTTTGATACAATTTTTAAAAGTGGCACCTCTCTTTGGATAGTGGAAAGTTCTTATGGAAAACTCTACATCTGATCACTAGGAAGACATATATATCAATGGGCCCCTAAATGATACACAGAGAACCAAAGAAAAAGAGGCAAAGGGTACTGATAATAATGATTGTAAGAATGAGTAGCTAATGCCAACTGCCCATCCAACAAGCCCCAAAATCTGAATGGTTTTAGCATAGCAAAAGTTTATTTCTTGCTCGTGAACGTTCCATGTGGGATGGGTAGTCTTACACCATCTAGTAGAAATGTTTTCTAGTAGATAGCTTCTAAGGTTGTCACAACAAGAGAAGAGAAAAAGGAAGGAGGCATATTGCCATGTAACTGCCTTGGCCTAGACTGTCTCTAACAGTAAGTACAATGATGTATAATTTGCGAGCATACAGAAGAGAAAGTAGAATTAAGTAAAACAATTATCCCTTATGTTACACCTAACATAAATTACCTCACACTAGTCTTTTCGTTTACACCTAGATTTCTCTACACTTAAAATTCCCATTGAGTTGGAGACTTCTAGAAGTAATTTTAGTCGGCAAACATTCCTTTTGTTAGGAATGCACCCTCACTTCCAAATCAGAGAATACCTCACTTAAAATCCCAACAAATATTTGAAACTTTAGTCAGAAAACACAGTGGTTCATGTCTGGTTTTGTTTTGGAAATTTATTATTTTTTTTTTGACATTTCTGTGAAGTTACTTTTTATAAAGGGAACTCATTTTAGAGGCAAGGGCCTAGGCTAAGAGTGGGAACCCAGGCTCTTTCTTTATTAGCTGGGAGTGGCTGGCTACACTCTGATGAGCCTGTTTCCTAATACAGTAAACAAGACAGAAGGACAGATGATCCACTACAACACTTAAATTTCAAGAATTTTGCATTAATAAAAGACAGATGGAAAATTAACCCCTGAGTAATCTCAAGTTCAATTTTTTTTTTTTGAGATGGAGTCTCGCTCTGTTGCCTAGGCTGGAGTGCAGTGGTGTGATCTCAGCTCACTGCAAGCTCCACCTTCTGGGTTCACACCATTCTCCAGCCTCAGCCTCCCGAGTAGCTGGGACTACCAGCGCCGCCACCACACCCGGCTAATTTTTGTATTTTTAGTAGAGATAGGGTTTCACCTTGTCAACCAGGATGGTCTCGATCTCTTGACCTCGTGATCCACCCACCTTGGTCTCCCAAAGTGCTGGGATTACAGGTGTGAGCCACCGCACCCAGCCTCAAGTTCAATTCCTATATCTGCCTTCTAGAAAAAAATCTATAATATTTAAATTGAGGAACTTTTTTCCTACCTTATTTTAAAAGTTCTATACAGGTCAGGAAAGAAAAATCAACCATATAAGAGCAGTAACCCACAATTTTGATAGTTATGCATTATACAATAGTTGTGAGCTATTGCCTAACATTTTTTTGAAAAGGATTAATTTTAAATTAAGCACAACCCACAAACTAGAATTGGACAGCCAATGATTACAACTCAAAATCATTTCTAGTATCATTGAACAGCAAACAGCCAGCTTATCACAAACAGCTATGCCTCATACTATAGACTAGATAGATATATTCCTAAAAAGCAAGCTTTAAAGAAAATTTAAGTAAATCAAATTTGATTTTTCGCATTGATTTCCATTTAGTTATAAAAGCCAGAATGAATAAATATTTTCTACTTGAGTATTGGACACAACTAACTTCCCTCTCAATGTTTTTCAGATGTTTCATTCAACAAATATATGTTCCTGACACTATTTTATGTACCATAAATTTTAGTTTCATGTCTGCATTTGCGGGAAGACAAAAGTAAGAAGTCCTCATCTCAGGCACTTTCTATTTTTTATTTCTCATCACTGCCTGTTTTGTTTTTATTGTTGTTCTTGTTTTTTTGTTTTGTTGGGAGTGAGGGTGGTATCTTTTTTATAATTGTATATCACAGCTTTCTAAGGGTTCCTCATGGAATATTTATATATATGTATATATATATATATATATGTATGTTATATATGTATACATATATGTATTTCTTGTAAAATAAGCCTTTCTTACCCTCAGCTTACAATATCTTCAAGACAACATGATTATATCCAATAATTATTGACATCCTTTCCAACTTTTGTACCCAAGACCTTAGTCTGTCAATATAGGTTTATTTAAATACAAGACTGAGCCCCATAGCCACAGCCTAGGTACTGCTTCACCAAAATATGTTCCTAAAAGGATGCTTAGAAAACCCATCCAGTAATGACACTTTATTTCTAATGCTACGTCAATTTATTTTTCCGAACAGGTTCTCATACTCTGTGGTACCCTCACAGTAGCTCTGGGAGGTTGGGCAGGTCTGTTTAACCGCGTTTGGAAGACAAGGAAGAAACCTGAGATAAAAAGGAGCGAGATAAATGTCCTCGTGTCATATAGTAAGCTGACTTGAAGAAAAGATCATGGAAACACCTTGTCCAGTGGCTGGTGTCAGCAGAAGGTCAGTAAGCATTAGCTGAATCTTCACACCTGCCTTAGCACCTCACCTTATGCCCCCATGACACCTTTGGAGTTACGTGTATATGTCTGTAAGTGAGTGTGTGTATAGAGCGCTGATGTGTTTTTTCTTATCAAAAAGCCAAAGTGATATTTATGATCAAACCATGATTTAGAAAAGATACATTTGTCCCATATCCACTTCCAGAACTGAAGTAATTTCTTTGATCATCTACCTTTAATTACTACATTTTCATATCACCTCAACTCTTACAATGGCATTGACAGGGAACGCTGGAGTTGCATTCCTGGTTGCCATCGGAGACAAGCCACTCTGTCTGGAGGATGCCTCTCATAACGTTATTTTTTACTCCATCTCATAAAGCCTGTTCTGTATAAATATATTTTAATTGCTTAATAAACAGGATGTAATGAATTCTGGCAGGGTGACATTTGAGCACAAAGTGAGGGGCTTAGGCAGATCCTGACATGTGTTAGCCAGGAAAACACCCCACACACATATATACACACACATACACACTCTCTCACACACACTCATGCTCAAAAAGAGTCTTTTTATTCATTGGAGATACTAGGTAATAAGGAGTTTCAGAAGGTTAATTTGACATTTGAGAGGAACTAGGCAAGAAATACAGAGGTACAGCAGAGGCAAATGTTCCGCAATAGTTGGTTATGATCAATAGTGGTGCATCTATATTTTAGAACTAAAAACACTAGACAACACTAGAACTGATTGTTTCTAGTAAACCTGAAATGGCTCATAAATAAATCCACTTTTTGAGAAAAGAGTTTTATTGTTTCTTACCAGAGTGTTCTCTAGTAAACCCTATCTTGGTATTCAGTGATAGGAATATGGGGACTTACTTGGCACATTGGTGTATTCAATAAATATTAGTTGCATCTTCATAGAATCAATATTTCCTAAAGCACATCAATCTTGATTTTGAAGATCTTGAATGTCCCCACTGTAGCAATTCTTGTCTTCAAGGTGTGCATATGTGAAATGTTCTGGATACATAGTTGGTAATTCAGCTCAATATTGGTAAATTAT
Source organism: Gorilla gorilla gorilla (assembly GCF_029281585.2). NCBI lineage: Eukaryota > Metazoa > Chordata > Mammalia > Primates > Hominidae > Gorilla > Gorilla gorilla. The sequence continues at coordinate 92,522,140 of NC_073224.2, read as the reverse complement.
TTGGTATAAAATCTAGATAAGAAAAATTGCTTTTATTGTTGGAGAACCTTCCTTATTACTTCTCTATGTACTTTAAAAGTTTATTTTTTCTATAAGAAAAACTCTTTCATATTTTAAATTTCAATTTAGATATTCCTCTGCTTCAGCTTGTAATACTACATACTGTAATTACACTTCCTTCCTCCCTAGCTATACTCTGAGCTCCTCTATGGAAGAGCCTGACTTACTCATTTTGTTTCCTTATTGTCTGAATATCAAATGTTCCTGACATGTTTATCAAATGAATGAAAATTTAATCTCACTTGTATTTTTCAGGTCAGCATTATTACTTGAACTCTTGAATTCAAATTTCCTCCCGTTATTTAAGAAGGCTTTACAAATATTGTCAACCTTAAGCAAAATTAAAAAATGAGTGATGTGTCTTGAGTCCCTTCCACTGACCTTTCTATTCCTCACCCAGGCCTGTTATCTAACCTGGTTTCTCATCACTTAGTCTTCTAAAGTGCTTAGTATGCTGCCCTTTAGCCATAAAAATGCTCCTCTGAACTCCGTGCTGTATTACTTCCCAAACATTAACACCACTGGCACCAAAAGTGATGCAGGGGTGTGACTGAGGGCAGATCACTTCCTCTGTGAACCTCAGTTCTCTCCTCTGCAAAAGGTAAGTAACAACACCTACTTCTGTTGCCAAGAGTTCCATTCTTATGAGTTGAACCAAACATTTATATTCCTGGATTGTCCTGGCAGAACAAGTTTAGGCCACTAACCTAACCATGGTCTGCTTTCAGCTTTTTGCATATGGAAAATCATACATATTAAAAAAAAGCCTATATATATATATATATATATATACACACACACACACACACATATATATATAATTAATGATTATCCTGCAGCCAACTTTACTTACATAGAATTTCAAGACCGTAATCTGCTATCTTTTCCAAAGTCCTTGTTTCCAACAGATTTGTTAAATGCTTAAAAGAATGGCCATCTGGCCATCACATATTAAGCACCACAAAAGTATTGACTAAATACAATTGATTTCAAAACTCTTTGAATAGCCTATATTCAGATACATATGAGAATTAATATTTATAATAAAATTTACCTAATCATAATACAGAAAATTTGGAAACCAGAAAAAGAAGGAAAATCATTGAATTTCATCACTATTAATATTTTATATTATTCCTTAATATTTTTCTGAAATATTATAGACAGAGAAAACAAGATTATCATGATCTTCACTGCCACCACGTAAAGCACAATGTAAGTGCTTCACTGTGATTATTTCATATAATTCTCACAATCTACTTATGAAGTAGATACTATTAAATTTCCCATTTCATCCTTAGTCTGATTTCAGAGCCTGGGTATTTGACCACTGTAATAATTGTGGCAGAGACACAGTATTTTCCCCCATAAAAATCTGTGTTTGCCTTCCTTAATGTAGCATTATTGTTGCAAAGCAACCTTCCGGCCAGCAAAGCCACATTCTCCAACACACTTGTCCAGGTGGGATCATGTAGCTAGTTCTTGCCCATAGAATTTGATTAGGAAGGGGTTGTGTCACTTCAGGCCTGAGGTGAGCAGTAGGTGTCGCTTTCTGTCTTGCCTTTCATTTCATTGAGGTGAAACTAATGAACCCCATGGTCCTGGAGGAGATGGTGGAGTTATGGAATAGAAGGAGCTTGAATCCCTGAATCACCTAAAAGGTTCTCCTCCAAGCACCAGCATTGAACTACTGTGAACTTGTATGAGTGAGAAATGACCTTTTATTATAAAACCACTGAAATGTCAGAGTTTGTCTATTATTTTCATTAATACCTTAAATATATATATACACTAATACTATATACTGACATACACTTCCAAGAAGGTACATTTGTAAACATACTGATATCCAAGCTTTCAAATTACTTTCTAAATTTTACATCATTTATGAGCATTAGACCCATAATATTGTATGATTTCTATTTCTATTGATTTGAATATTTGAAAAATAGCAAAGCATGCCACACAGTTGTATCGTAATTTCTTATTGGTAGACTTCTGTGTTATTTAGTTTTTGTCAATAACTATGAAACAATGGTCTGTTTGACATCCTCTTTTATATATTGTTTTCTATGTAAGAATTAAGTAATTACAAATATTCCTACAAGTGAGATTACTGTCCCAAAGTTTGTGAACATTAGTGTATACAAATTTATTTCAAAATATTTTTTACCAATTTTTTTTGCAAATAACAATGCACTAGATTGTGTGTCTTATAACTTACCAGGACTGAATAATATTTTAAAGAACTATTTTCAAGCTTAATAAAGAAAAATGACAAATTGATGTTTTGATTTGACTTAATATGCTTACTACTGGGTTTATTTTCTTACTCCTCATATGTCCTACTAGTGACAGGGTGAATATATTTAGTATCTGTCATTTCCTTTGATCCTTAGCTAGACAGATACGTATATACTGATAAACTTGATTAAATGTAGAAGACTCAAACAACAACAAAAAATTAACCATATAGCCGTGTGTTTGGAGGATATCACACAATGTATAAGCAGAAAATTAAAACTCTCAGTTTGGCATTACTGAAGGAGAAAGAGAGATGTAAGTGGAAATAGCCTATATAAATATGGAAGAGTCCATCTCTGTGGAGCTAGATCCCCCATTGTAGGAACTGAAGTTATCTTTCAGGATTTACACAAGAGGATAACCAATACTCAATATATTGGCCATTTCACATTGCCATTATCTAGAATGCCAGCTGTTACATTCAATGAGCCCACTATCTTTTAAGGGACTAGAACAGAAAGCAAAAAGCAAAGAAATGAAGACATTAGAAATACCAAATGTATCTCCCATTACCTAGATAATTTTAATGATAGTTCCATTTTGGCCACATTTATTCCAATAACTGTCATATTTTCCCACTTCATTTGGCTCTATAGACACAATCATAGATATAAAGATGCATTTTTAAAGCGGGGGTGGGAGGAGGGAAACACCACTGTATTCCATGTATAAAAGAACTTATCCTTACTGTCCATTAGGAGACACTACAATGCTGATTTAAATTAAACTTAGGTCAACTGGTTGCCTAGTAGTAAGAACTAACCTCATATCCATCTAAATATAAATCTTAGTTGGTATTTATTTCAAAGGTTTGTTAGTTTATTTCAGGGGCGTTTAGTGGCTTTGGCATTCCTTTCAATAAGGCATACAGAAATTGTTCTTTATGTTATCAACTGCATTTATTCTTTCTCAAATATTAAAGCTAAATGTTCTAGAAAATCCAAATTTCTGTATTCAGCCCAGTGATATGGTTTGGCTCTGTGTCCCTACACAAATCTCATGTTGAATTGTGATTCCTAGTGTTGGAGGAAGGACCTGGTGGGAAGTGATTGAATAATGTGGGCAGATGTCCCCCTTGCTGCTCTTGTGATAGAGTTCTCAAGAGATCTGGTTGTTTGAGGGTGTGTGGAACCTTCCCCTTCTCTCTCTCTCTCTCTCTTTCTCCCTCTCTCTCTCCTGCCAGCCATGTGAAGACATGCTTGCTTCCCCTTCACCTTCCACCATGACTGTAAGTTTTCTGAGGCCTCCCCAGTCATGCCTCCTGTACAACCTGTGGATCTGCGTATCAATTAAACCTCTTTTCTTTATAAATTACCCAGTCCCAGGTACTTATTTATAGCAGTGTGAGAACAGACTGATTTATCCAGCATAATTGTTAAAGCAAAGAAGCTCTGATAGTTTATTTTCTGTTAAACTGAGTTACGTAAAGGAGACAATGCAAGTCTCTACACGCTGAAACTGAATATGATTAGAATTATGGTTAAAATTCTGTCAATTAATTACAAATAATTCAAGAATTTTAACCCAAATCACATTACTCACAACTCGATATTTATACTAATTCTCCTAGGTATCATTTGAATCATTTGCAAAACAGTAAAGGAAGAAAATAACTGAATGACTTGTACTTATTACAGATTATTCACATAAATATAAATGACCAGTTGACAAATCATTGATTTTTCAGCCTTGTTAATGTTGCCCAAGACAATTAACATAAAAGCAGATGAACCCGTACTACAGTAATTCTAACTTATTAAATGTCATTAGAATGTCATTTATCAGGGAAAAAAAACAATACTCCCAAATCATTTTTGCTGGATTTCATTTTAGAGATTTTTAAAAAGCATTTATCATGATTTCAAAATGCAGGAGATCCATTAAGGCAGGGATACTATCATTCTTCCTGTCTACTGGAATATAGGGACCTGCATGTTCTTTGGCTTGTGGCATGTGTGTAGTAATTATTTGCTGGATTTTTAAATATTGCTGATATTCAATCTCTCATTTTAGTTCTAAGTAGAACCACAAAACTTCAGAGCTCAGAAGGCTGAATTTTATCTTATACTCGAAATTTTAGAACACATTTCTAAACTACATAACACCTCACCAACTCCAATACAATGAACCTATTTCTTTGCACGTCATTAGGAAAATGTCACATCTCAAATCTTCAAAGGACTTTGTGTAATAAATTTATTTCCTGAGCATGCTTTTGTGTTTTTTAAAGATTCAAGCTCAAGTTAAAGATTTGACTTATTATAATTAAAAGAAAAAGGAATGTATGTGTGATCTAGAGAAAAATCTGTGCATCCAAATCAGCCATAATAAAAGAATGAAATCATATTTTTCACAGAAGCATAATAAATGAAACTGGAGGCCATCGTCTTTAATGAAATAACTCAGAAATACAAATAGCATATGTTCTCACTTATAGGTGGGAGCTACATAACGTGTACACATAGACATAAAGTGAGGAATAATAGACACGGAAGACTCTGAAGGGTAGGAGAATGGGAAGAGGGTGAGGGATGAGAAATTACTTAAGGTAAACAATGTATACTTTTTGGGTGATGGTTACACTAAAAGCCCAGACTTTACCACTACACAACGTATCCATGTATCTGCACTCGTACCTCTAAATTTGTTCAAATTTTTAAAATATAATAAATATTTACCTATTGTAAAAGATAATAACATTTTTTTCTGTGGTGGACTTTAGAAATAAGATTACACTTTCAGGTGGAACTGAAGCTGAAACCCAGCTCTTCTGCTTATTTCAAGTTCTCTACCCTTTTGAAAACCCATTTTCTTCATCTACAAAGTGATACACTAATCCCTAATTCACATGGTTGTGATAATTAAATGAAATAATGCATGTAAGACACTAGCACAGTGTTTGGCAAGTAGAACAACCTCTACCGTTATGAACTGAATTTTTGTGTCTCCCCCAAAATCATATGTTGAAATCTTAATCCCCAATGTGATGCTATTTGGAGACGGGGCTTTGGGAGGTAATTAGGGTTAGGTTAGGCCATGAGGGTGGGACCCTCATGATGAAATTAGTGGTCTTTCAAGAAGAGGAAGAAAGTGTTCTCTCTCTCCCTCTCTCTCTCTCGCCCCCCCTCCCTCCTACCCCCTATCTTCACCAAGGAATAGTCATGTGAGGACCAGAGAGAAGGCAGCCATCTTCAAGCCAGGAAGAGAGACCTCATCAGAGCTCAACAATGGCAGTGCCTTGACTTTGGACTTCCAGCCTCCAGAACTGTGAGAAGATAAATTTCTCTTGTTTCAGCCACCCAGTCTATGGCATTTTACTGTGGTAGCCCAAGATGACTAAGACACCTACCATTTAACACTCTTTAAATGCTCAGGGGCAGTTCTTCATGAAGGCAGGTAACTCAATAAACTCTAAAGTCTGCTCCAAGCCATAGACTTTTGATTGTCTACTGTGAGCTAATGTCGAGTTGAATTCCCACAGGGAGACTTGATCAACTTTCCAATCATGCTTATCCTGTCAGCTTTGAACTGACCCATGACATTTCAGATTGGAAGTAAAAAGTCTAGATCTTAAAGTATATTCTTTATATTAACCACCTCTTTTGAATAAATCTAAATACTACAGAAAATTTTATACATGTAACATAAAATAATCATGACAAATATAAAATCGTTTTAAAGTTTAATTTTAAGGTAATTCTTCACTGGGAAAATTCAAGCTATTTTGATGTTTCAGGAACTATGTCAAGATAATCAGAAACCCATTATTTGGCTGAAATAAACAGGAGAGTATTATTAGCTACAAGGGATCTATACAAAATAACTCTGCTTTTAGTTCCATCACTGTGGAATTTGGAGAACTTTTATAGCATTCTGTGGGATGTTGCCAATTGTTTTGATAGTTTACAGAAAGAATACTGATGCATGCAGGTGTGTGTATACCAGATACAGAGGTGTTGGCAGCCAGACTATTTCACTGTGGAATAAATCTGTGATCACTTCTTGATCTGCTACAGAACAAACCAAAATAAGAGTTCTCTCCTCACTTCTTCATGCTTGTGTAACCGTCCAGAAAGAGCGTGACCATGTAGGATGTCATTAGGCCCAGTTTTCATCCCTGTTAAATTGCAGGCCACAGTTCTCTGTAGCTTCAGGAGGGTCAGGCTGCTGTAATGTTTAAGGGACATTAAGTAAGGACAGTTGGGAATGCCAGCTCTGCCAGTCAAGCATTAGGAAGGGTCAGAGTGTAGTCACCTGCCTATTCCCTCTTCCCCTTATCCACATCACAGATTGTGACACTAATCTCTGAAGCCAGTCTCAATTTACTATAAAGAAATGTCTCCTATGTTTTCTTAGCCAGTGTAATTCTCAAGCTGAAGTTCCAACTGCTTCCAGGGCCAGCACAGTTGTTAATAAGTGGGCTGGATTTTTTTTTTTTTACCCTTGATTTAGCTTTCTGCTGATCTTCAGAATGGCGGAGAGTGATGCAGTAACAATTTAAGCCCTTGCACAAGATGAGTGAAATGAAGAAGATGCAAAATCTAGCTAATTTTAGTCTTTCTTTCTTTGAGATGGCTGATATTTCCTGTCTGCCTCTTGAGTGATTAATAATGCAGTGGCTGATTCTTCTTTACCCAGAGGGTTATTGTCATCCTTGGTAGAGTTTGACATTTTACACTTTAAGTAAGCACACCCTTAGGCGAGGAGACACCAAGAGACGAATTTCCTTATTAAAAGATGTCACCAAAAGAGCAAGTCAACAAATATGCCACTGCCAAGAAACAACCAACAGACTAAACAGAAGGAGAAAATGAAACAGAGTAACTTGGGAGAGGAGGGGAGGACAAAGAAAAGAGGAGGAAAGAAAGATGAAGAGTAGAGAAAAGAGGTTGTGTATCACAGCACAATATGAATAGAGGGAAGTGATAAGCTGTTCTCAGTGGGAAGGGCACAGTTCAGGATACTCAATTATCTCTTGCCACTGTTAAGTATGAACACAGGGCTCAATATCTGTATCATTTATGGGTGAGTGTTGGTGGGCCTCAATTGGGCTGTCATGGCTAATTTAAAAGGAAAAGATTGTGTATATTTTTGATATTTTGAGGAAGTTAATAGAGAAACAATGGCACATCATAAGCTCACGTCCGCGGCATGGATAGCAATTTACAACACTAAAGTAGAACGGCTGGAAGATTTGATGCAGGTGTCTCAGAAGCAGGAGTCAGAAGGGAGGGAGTGAGGGCTCCACAGGAATGATTCACATTGATCTTCTCTGCTAATCCTTTCACTGAAAGGAATTTCTCATGTGGCCATGTTAGATATTAGGCTATAAAGAAAGACTAAAATTAGCTAGATTTTGCATCTTCTTCATTTCATTCATCTTGTGCAAGGGCCTAAATTGTTACCGCATCACTCTCCACCATTCTGAAGATCAGCAGAAAACTAAATCAAGGGTAAAAAAAAAAAATCCAGCCCACTTATTAACAACTGTGCTGGCCCTGGAAGCAGCTGGAACTTCAGTTTGAGAATTACACTGGCTAAGAAAATATAGGAGATATTTCTTTGTAGTAAATTGAGACTGGCTTCAGAGATTAGTGTCACAATCTATGATGCAGATGAGGGGAAGAGAGAATATTAGATCAGGGCCCCAGACCTCAGTCATATATGAACTGAGATGTATAATTACACTAATTTTGCCACTATGGTTTATTTATTCATATATCTAATATTTCTTGAGCATCTGCTCTATGGCTAGCGCTGTTCTTAGGACTGGAGATAAAGCAGTAAAACAACAACAACAAACACCAAGAAAATTCTTTGCTCCACTAAGCTTAAACTCTTGCAGAGAAGAAAGAAATTCAATGAGATAAATAAGTAAAATATATTATGTAATATTAGACATTGATTAACACTTAGATAAACAAAACAGTGACATGGGGCTAGAAAATGTTGAGAGTAATGGTAAAAAGATCTGAAAATATCAAGCAAGCTGCGTGGATTCCTGGTTCAAGAGAAAATGAGAAAAGTGACATTGAAGACAGTGAGCTGTACAACTCTTCATAGTTATATCTCAACAAGAAGGATAAAAGATTTGAGTGGTATACGGAAGGTGGGTAACAAGGGTTATGGTTTGCTTTTGTTTTGCTTTGTTCTACTGAAAAATTATATATGTATAAATTTTATATATTTTTATATATATTTTGCAATTTAAACAGCTAGAGGAGAACACACAATTAGGCTTATTGGTCTCATTTAAAAATCGTTATTGCTAACCTCAAATGATTGCTCAATAGCATATATGTTCAAGGCTATCCCCTTTTCTGTCCATCTTGTCTGAGGCTGTATCTATAGATGTATAGATAGATAGATATAGATATAGATATAGATATAGATATAGATATAGATATATGCAGTTCAGGGGAGTGAGGGTCCATTGATAAGGATGCAAGTATATTAGTAATTGCTCAAGGAAGTTTTTTGGCAGTGAGATAGAAAACAAAGTCATCAACTAAGAGTGAGGAGGGTAAGAAGCCGTTAGACATTCCAGGAGAGAGGAGAAGGCATAAATAATTTTTTAAGAGATCTATAAGTGAACAGATACAAAAAATATAGTACTATTGCCGGATAGCATTAGGAGCCCATTTGAGGTTAGCAATAATGATTTTAAAATGGGACCAATCAGCACAGTTGTGTGTTCTCCTCTAGCCATTTCAGTTGCAAGTGAGCAGGTGCAATATATACTGAGAGTTAAAATACTCAAGAGTTGTGGTTTAGCCAAAGAAGTACAATAAAGAATAGTAAGTGCAAGGGAGCTGAAGGCATTTTCAAAGGAATAATTGTAATTTTTAACTGAGAATTTAAGCCAGGTGAGAAGGTAAGTAAGACTACAAGTGTGAGGACGGAATATGAAAATGTATTAGCATCAACTGATATATATGTGTATACATATACATATACTATAAATTATAGTATAAAGTATATGTATATGTATACTATACATATACATATACATATACACATACACACACACCAATTAGACTTAATGCTTAAAAGACATAGGGAGTCAGAGTGTGAGCACTAGGAAGGTAGAGAGTAATCGTCAAAGAATAGAATACATCAAACTGAGATGCTGAGATGTTATAATCACTGATAATGCCAAGATCTAAGGCATGAACATGGAAGTAGATGACTTATTTAAGACAAAGGATAAGATCATTGAAAGAGAGAGGGACATAGAACTAAAATGCCACAGGGTATTTGAAAAGACATCAAAAGGGACATTGAAATCACCAAGAAGGATGAAAAAGTAGTGCTTTAGTGAATGATAATAAACCAGGAGCAAAAACTCATCAAGGAGTAAGTATTTATTTTAAAAAATGAGACAAAGTAAATATTGACAATGGGGCTAGGACCTTTTTCATGCAGGATACAGACATCAAGAGTTCAAATCTAATTGTTCTCTCTTTGGGGAAATTCATTTTCATGCATGATACTATCATTTTGTCCACACCAAATATATATATTGTATGCAAAATATATAGTCTCTAATAGACTAATAGATTATTAGAAAAGACCTTTTCTTCTCTTTAGATGTTCTCTGAACCTGTCAGTGGTTTTAGGCCAGAGCTTCTCAAACGCCTCTATTGGAATTTCCAGGGGCAGAAAATTACAAACATGTACCCAGTTCTCAAGACGGAGCCCAAAGCAGCAAACCTGAGGTACAAGTTGAAGTTAACTGTTTTACTTTTAAAATCAATTAAAATCAGTGTTTGTCTTTATATGTACTAGTCAGGTAAGTAACAAGTGATATGAGCTACTAAACAAACAACTCTCAAATCTCAGTGTATTCATTTATTTCTTGCTCATATGACAGTACAATGCAGGTTGTCTTCTCAGTGGCTCTGCCATCTGGGAGGGGCTTATAATCCTCCACTGGATGGTCCACCTATGCCTGAGGAAAAAGAAAAAACATTGAGGAACTTGTGGAAGTTACAATTCATGCACAGAAGTGGTAGAATTACTTCCACCCACATTCCCTTGTCCAGGACTCAGTCACATGGTCCCACCTCACTGCAGGGAGGCTGGAAATGTAATAGAGTATATAACAAAATAGATTCAGGTATACTTAATGTAGCTTGTTTTATATATAATATGTGAATATACAGTATTCAATGTGCAATACAAGTAATATTTTAAATTATTCTCTCAAGCAAAATGGAAGTTAGAGAAAGATAAGAAGTGCCATGTTTATCCTGTGGCTTCTCAAACCTCCTTTACAAAGTCAGCAGGAGGATCACAGAGTGAGAAACAAGAGTATGCTAAACAATGACCTGGGGAAAATGTTCCCCTCCCTAAATTTTCTGGGCAATCATGGCAAATCATATTGATACAGACAGAACACACGGAAATACCGGGCAGAAGAGGGCAGTTCCCTGGCAAAGGCCTCACCCTCAAGTCTGGAAACCCACACCCTAAATGGTAACAGGCATTTGTTTTCATGCCCAAAAGTTGCCTTTTGGCCGGCCATGCCCCCTTATCCTGAACCCATATAAACTCCAAACCCCAGGCTCCAAGAGCAGATGAACAGAAGAGTGACAGAGCAGCAGAATGGCATGGCAGAGAAGGAGAGAAGAGAAGGAATGTCTGAACATCGAGAGGAGTTCGGCTGGGGACGGTAGGAGAGGAGTTTGGCCGCTGGACAGCCAGACCCCAGGGGAAGATCATCTTCCCACTCCAGCCACTTTCCAGCTCCCCATCCATACTGCTGAGAGTCATTTCCACCACTTGATAAAACCCCTACACTCACCATCCTTCAAGTCCACGCATGACCCGATTCTTCCTGGATGCCAGACAAGAAACCGAGTACTAAGAGGGCACTGAGCTGGTTAACACTTACGCCATCTGCAAATGGTAGCGCTAAAGGAGCACTGTAGCACACCCACTGGGGCCTTGGGAGTCACAGGCACCCATCCCTAGATGCCACTGTGGGACTGGAGCCCAAAAGTGCTCATCCCAGCTCCTGCACCTGCCCAACTGTGTGCTCTCCCTCCAGTAAGGGGTTTGAGCACATGGTGGCCCGAACAGACGAGCCACACCCCTGTCATACATCCTGCAAGAAGTGCCAGGGAACTCTCCCATTTCGCTATTATGATTCACTTTGCTTCTCTAGGTAAATAGGAGTAATAACTGAGAATACCATCCTATATCCCTGAGAAGTAAAAATCCATTTATGTGACAATATACAAAGTCCCTACAGAGTAGTACCATGCTAAACAAATGGCTTACTCGTTGCATTGATATTCCAAATAACTTTTGTTCTTTCTTCTCCAGAAGTGAATTTTCAATGATTGCATCTGAAATTAGTAACTTTCCTTTGTATATTAATCTGCCTTTTTTCAGATTATTGACTATTGCTGGTAACATTTCATTTCCAGGGAGCTGCAAGATTTGTTTCATTCACAAGGTCTGCTCATTAGGAATTTAATCTAAATCTGATGGTGTTTCACAAAATATTTCTCTTTATTACTGATCCATTGTACTTGTATTACTGTACATTGAATAGTTAAGTCAGCAATATTTAAGATTCAATCATTACAATGAATTGATGTTGAAATACTCAAAATGAAAAAGTAGCTTAAGGAAAATAATCCTCAAAATATCTGAATTATGGGGGTGAGATTTATATGAGAAAATATAGGAAATTTGCTTATTATAAACTTAATTTAAACCAATATTTATAAAACTTGGAATTTAAACAAATATTGGAAATAATTTTCATTTCACCCTCTGTCAATTGTCACAATTATAGATGTTAAAGTGCTAAATTATAGAGAGTTTTAGACTCCTGAAAACCTCCCTCTACTGTCTATCCTCTCTTCAATTCTTACTGCATCAAAATATTCATTTTTCCTTTTCTCTTCTATTCCCTGCCCTTTCTTCGAAAGGAAGAAGGAGGACAGAGGACTGAGACCGCGGTGGGTCAAAAAGGCAACAGTAGAGGCCAGTGCTGAAGGGGCAAGAAGATGAAGGAAGCGGTGGTTAAGCTAAGGGTTACAGAGATAGCCAAAATGACTGAGAGATTAATCATTGGATTAGTCTGTTCTCATGCTGCTAATAAAGACAGACCTGAGACTGGATAATTTACAAAGGAAAAAGGTTTGACTCACAAATTCCGTATGGCTGGGGAGGCCTCACAGTCACTGTGGAAAGAATAAGGAGCAAAGTCACATCTTACATGGCAGCAGGCAAGAGAGTGTGTGCAGGGGAAGTCTTCTTTATAAAACCATCAGATGTCGTGAGACTTATTCACTATCATGAGAACAGCATGGGAAAGAACCACCCCCATGATTCAATTATCTCCCACCAGGTTCCTCCCACAACACATGGGAATTATGGGAGCTACAATTCAAGATGAGATTTGGGTGGGGACACAGTCAAACCATATCAGTCATCTGCAGGAGATGGATCAAATACGTCAACATTTCACATAGTGGGAGTCAAGTTTCACTGTCCCAAAAAAACCTTACAAATATGAAAAGGGGGAAAACTAGAAATACCTCTGAGATATTGAAATAGACAATGGAGGTAAGGTGTCAATTCGTGATTTTAAAAATACATAGGTATAGAAAGATTTAGAAATATAGATACATATCTGTGTGTATATATGCATATATGTGTATAAATACATATTTTCCTAGTGATATCTTCTGTGAGTGCAAATAAGCAATGACACCTGAGTAGCAATAAACACACTTAGCATAAGATCTTTGTTTCCAAGTACCAGAACCAGGGTTTCCTGGGGAAATGGCTAATTCAAGGGCTGGGATAAGGAAAGTATAAAATGATCCTCAAGTACCTTGTTCTAGAAATGAATGAAGCGCTCAAAGAATGATGTAGGCATATTAAAAGGACATAGAAATATCTTGAATGGGAACTTGGCAATTCTGGGACAGTTTGAGTGTCAAATAAATGATGACAGAGATATACTAAATAAACTGAATAAAATAAGAATCAGGATTCACACAAATATGTACCAAGAAGGAAGAAAGGAGGAAAGAAATAGAAAGAAAATTGGTAAGATGATTTACAGCAGAATACTAACTAATAAAGAAAGAATGATGAAAATTAAAATGATGGAAATGGGAAATGACTCTGAAAGAAGATACACACAGTTGCTCATATTGGTGGATGGATGTTGAGTGAGAAAAAGGATATTCACATAATGCCAGGGTATTTTTTTTTACAATGTACATACCAAATTACAAAGGTAAAAATGGTGAATTTATGGTGGACAAACATAGCACCATCACCAAGATCAAACGCCTGTAATTTTTAAAGAATTTCAAGGTCATAAAATATATAGAAAACACCCTGAGGTATGATTTTAAATTGAAGGACAAACACAATGTCTGAAAGCAAAATGTTGTCTTGGAAAAAACCTGGACCAGAAGAGAAAAAGGGACTTTACTGGGTCTTGTAACCCAATGGACACAGTCTTGCATCCATGTCTATTTCTTCATTTGGAAGGTTGTATTGCCATTAAGATAAGGTCCTTGCTTGGGGAAAATACATTGGACTACTTAGGTATGATGGAGGTAATATGTCTATAACTTGATTTCAAATGGCCAAGAAAAAGAATAAAAATAATGGATCAGGTTATTAATTTATTATCTCTCAACTCTAAATTTGACTTTTATTGCCTGCTCTGCAAAAGTGAATCTGGGCCTTTAATTTTTTCTTTGCCAGCTGGTGAAAAGACTTATCAATAAAGGGAAATAGAGAGGTGCTACAGGAGAAAGGAGCTTTGTTTCCTGATTCCAGTGTGCACACTTCGCAGGCCTCTGCAGAGCAGGTGGCTTCTCCAAAGCCTGGTTTCTGCAGCACACATAGCTTTCCCAGCATCCAGCATCCAGCTCTCACAGCACAGGCAGCTTCCCCAGGGCTCAGCTCTTAAAGCATGCACAACTTCTCCAGCACCTGATTTATGCAGTGCATGGTGGCTAAAAGCACCAGAAACCAACAGGTTCCACCTGCAACCCCTTCCAGTGGTTTTATAGTAGAGTGCCTCCAGGGATACAGGTCCCTGTGAACAATTTTCCCTGGCACAGCAGTGGGCAAATTTTCAGCAAGTTAATGAGCCATGGCCATGTCCTCTTCAACAACTTCTGGATCTCAGCCCTAGAGGGGTTCTTCCTTGAGCACTTTAGCTCAGTCCTAAGTAGTGGCTCCTCTTATATCTATTATTCCTATATTATTTAAAATTCTCCTGACTTTTTACTAGCCAATTCCTCATTTCTACAATCCCTTGTTATAGTGATTCTTTACATTAAACTTTTCCTCTTCAAATTGCTATATAAATAGATCTTTAATAGCAATAAATTTGGATATATAAAGAGAGGTATACATAGATATAGAGAACATGGGGATTGTAATGGATGTGATATTATATGATAAATGTGATATTATATGATAAAACATTGATTGAGGAATCTGTATAAAGAGAATATGAATATTCCATGCACAGTCCTTACAATTTTTAGAAATAAGTATTTTTCTTATTTAACCCTTGGTGTTCTGAAATTTCATGATACTGTCCCTTGATGCTGTTTGAATGATTTTTGGTATAAAATGAAACAAAATTTCTTTTATGTTTATTCAACAGAAAATCATTTACAAAAATTCATGTTTTTCATAAGACTGTGTTTTAATCAAATGAGTAATTTGACACATAAAAATAGAATCTTAGTGTCATATTTTAGTATCACCTGCTTCTATACTGATTTAAAAGAAAGTGTATTTTTTTATAAATGTCCAGAATCCACCCTATGCTATGTCAGCCTCCAGCATCTTTCATAGAATTAGAGGCCAAGCTCTAAGAAGCAATGTAGATATTTTACTACAGATGGCTGGTTTGTGAGGGCAAAAGCCTATATCCATGACATTTGGCTCTAAATCCAAATGTGGGCTTCAAAAAGCCTCTCCTAGAAAATCCACTTTGATGATACCTCCACACCATCCCACAGTGGGTTTGTTATGAACCACTCAGGACCAGGTCTCCAAGACACCCTTCCTCAGAACACTAAGTGCTCTCCCTTCCAACTGCTTGTGTGTTTTTCTGTCTTTCCTACTAGAGTGGGAACTACTTGAAAGCAGCTGTGTCTTTCATCTCAGTGTCACCAGACCCTACTCTGATGTCTCAGAAACAATAGATACTAAATAAATGTTTATTAAATTAACATTTATTTGCAGCAGTAGTGCATACTGTTGGGTAAATAACTCCTATAAGAATTCTTACTGAGAAAATATACCTATCTTTCTCTTGTATTACTTCCTTGCTAGAAACGAAACATGACTCCTGAGTGACATCATAATATTAATCACTTGAGAATTTAAAAATTAAAGTAATATACAGATATACTGATTCAACTGTTTCTGCTTTGATATGGTTTGGCTCTGTGTCTCTACCCAAACTTCATGCTGAACTATAATTCCCAACATTGGTGGAGAGAACTGGTGGGAGGTGACAGGATCATGAGGGAAGATTTCCCCCTTGCTGTTCTTTGATAGTGAGTGAGTGCTCAGTGCTCACAAGATCTGATGGTTTAAAAGTGTGTGGCACTTTAACCCCCAACTCTCTCTCCTGCTCCACCATGTAAAGAAGGTGCTTGCTACCCCTTTGCCTTTCCACTATGATTGTAAGTTTCCTGAGGACTCCCCAATTATACTTCCTTTACAGCCTGTAGAATTGCAAGTCAATTAAACATCTTCTCTTCATAAAATACCCAGTCTCAGGTAGTTTTTTACAGCAATGCGAGAATGGACTACTACAGGAAATTGGTACCAGAGAAGTGGGGCATTGCTATAAAGATACCTGAAAGTGTGAAAGTGACTTTGGAACTGGCTAACAGGCAGAGGTTGGAACAGTTTGAGGGGCTCAGAAGAAGAAAGGAAGATGAGGGAAAGTTTAGAACTTCCTAGAGACTTGTTGAATCATTGTGACCAAAATGCTGATAGTGATACGGACAGTGAAGTCCAGGCTGAGATGGTCTCAGATGGCGATTAGGTACATACTGGGAACTGGATTAAAGGTCACTCTTGCTAATGCTTTAGCAAAGAGTGGTGGCACTGTGCTTCTGCTCTAGAGACCTGTGGAACTTTAAACTTGAGAGAGATGATTTAGGGTATCTGGCAGAAGAAATTTCTAAGTAGCAAAGTGTTCAAGATGTGGCCTGGCTGCTTCTAATTGTTTGTCCTCATTTGCATATGCAAAGAGATAGTCTGAAATTGGAACTTATATTTAAAGAGAAAGCAAAGCATAAAGGTTTGGAAAATTTGCAGCCTGACCATGTGGTAGAAAAGAAAAACCCATTTTCTGGGGAGGAATTCAAGCCAGCTGCAGAAATTTGCATAAGTAAAGGGGAGCTGAACGTTAATGGCCAAGACAATGAGGAAAATGCCTCCAGGGCATTTCAGAGACCTTTGAGGCAGCCCCTCCCATCACAAGCCTGGAGGCCTAAGAAGAAAAAACGGTTTCATGAGCCAGGTCCAGGGCCCTGCTGCTCTGTGCATCTTCAGGACACAGCACCATGTGTCCCAGCCACTCCAGCTCCAGTCATGGCTAAAAGGAGCCAAGGTACAGCTTGGACCATTGCTTCAGAGGGTGCAAGTGCCAAGCTTTGGTGGCTTCCATGTGGTGTGGGCCTGCAGGTGCACAGAAGACAAGAATTGAAGCTTGGGAGCCTTTATCTAGATTGCTTGGGATGTACGGAAATATCTGGATGTTCAAGCAGAAGGCTGTTGCAGGGGCAGAGCCCTCATGGAGAACCTCTACTAGGACAGGGCAAAGAGAAAATGTGGGGTGGGGCCCCAGAACGGCAGATCCACTAACAGCTTGCACCATGCACCTGGAAAAGCCAGAGGCACTCAATGCCAGGCCTTGAGAGCAGCCAACGGAACTGAGCCCTGCAGAGTCACAGGGGCAGAGCTGCCCAACGCCTTGGGAGCCCACCCCTTGCATCAGTGTGGCCTGGATATGAGACATGAAGTCAAAGGAGATTATTTTGGTGCTTTAAAATTTAATGACTGCCCTGCTGGGTTTTGGACTTGGATGGTGCTTATAGCTCCTTTGTTTTGGAAAATTTCCCCCTTCTGGAATGGGGGCATTTATCCAACGCCTATATCCCTACTGTATCTTGGAAGTAACTAACGTGTTTTTGATTTTACAGGTTCATAGGTGACTTGTCTCAGATGAGACTTTGAACTTGGACTTTTGAGTTAATGCTGGAATGAGTTTAGACTTTAGAGGACTATTGAGAAGGCATGATTGGTTTTGAAATATAAGAAGGACATGAGATTTGGAAGGGGCCAAGGGCAGAATGAAATGGTTTGACTCTGTGTCCCCGCCCAAATCTCATGGTGAATTGTAATCTCCAACATTGAGGGAGGGACCTGGTGAGAGTTGATTCGATCATGGGGCAGATATCCCCCTTGCTGTTCTTGTGATAGTGAGTGAGTTCCCTTGAGGTCTGGTTGTTTCAAAGTGTGTAGCACTTCCCCCTTTGCCCTCTCTCCTGCTCCATCCAGGTAAGACTTGCTTACTTCTCCTTTACCTTGTGTCATGATGGTAAACTTTCTATGGCCTCCCAGCCATGTTTCTTGTACAGCCTGCAGAATCTGTTAGTCAACTAAACTTCTTCATAAATTTCGCAGTCAGGTATTCTTTATAGCAGTGTGAGAACAGACTAATACATGCTTCGATTTTTTTCTTGAAACTGGAAGGTTTTGATTAATCTACATAACCTATTGAAATTAATAGAGAGTTGATCTCATTTATTTAAAGACATCACAGAGCAGACTTTCTGTTCCATATTGAGATTTTCATCAGGTGGATTTGGCCAGAGAGCATTAGAAGCTGGTAGAGAGATTCCTGCAGACAATGGTTCTGTTTTGTGTGGGATGAATGCCTCTGGCCATGTCTATTTTCCCTTCGTTGCTGACAAAGGTATTTTGCTCCACTTTATGGAGTATAAGTATCATACACTTAATAGCAGTTAGTGATGTCAGTGCTCTTTGGTATAGTAAATCTCTAGTGTAAGATAATCTTACTTAATGATCAGCATAAAGCAGAGAGAGGTCATTTTTTTTAACGTTGCCATAAAGCCTGCGTTTACTATGATAGAGTTGGAAGGAGGCAATCCCATTAACCTTTGTATTGTATTGATAAAATTATATACCCTCCTGAATATCAAGGGTGGCAATGCTACTGCAGTTCTCCAGTAATCCTGACTGGCACATTGACATAGGATTTGGCCTCAAGCCATTTAGGGTTGTGCCCAATCTTGTCCTTTATCTAGGAATATGACCTTGGGCAAGTCTTAACCTCTTAAAGGCTCAGATTTTTCATCTATATTTTCCTTCTTTCTAAATGTAGTGTATGAGGGTTTCTGTGCATTTTACACATTTTTACAGTTATTTATTATGACTTTTATTTAAAGAAAAAAGCACTTCTTATAGCATTTAAAAATGCTTTAAAGACATTGCTTTTTTAAAAAAGCACCTATTTATATTTTATATAAAGAAGAAAAGGCATTTCTATTTGAGTAAGTGGGTTCTAATAATCCTCTATTTTCTTACTTGCTTCATAAACTGGTAAATGAATTGAATAAGAAAAAGAACATCAAAAAGTTTCACAAATGTGAGTTAGTATTATTATCACTCTACACACAAGAACTGAAGGGCTGTTCCTTGAACTCTTCAAGTCATTGTGCATGGATATTATAGGGCAAAATGAGAGGTAACATGGAGGGGTAGAACTGCTCTCTTTTACTTTCTGTAGACTAATTCACGATGACATGGAGTAATGGCGAAGAAGTTTTCCCAGGGCATATGAAGACATGTAAAGGAAGTGGCAGCTTGGATCCCCCTGCAAGGTACACTGCACAACGGGCAATGCCATTTGGCTGTCACCTAGGAAACAAGAGGCGGCTGCCCTGTTGACTTATAAAAAGGTTCTGTGGGTTGGGTAGTTCATTTCTGGATCACAACATATGGGAGAGGTTCTTAGTCTGAGTCCTTAGGCTCATCTTCATTCTCAGGCTATGAAAATTTTCAAATGGTGAAAAGAAGATTAATACAAAGTTATAGTTCAAAAACTTTAAAGGTTATGATGCCTAAGGAAAAAAAAAGTGGAAAGGATAAATGAGGTCAATTAGCAGAAATCCCACTACTTAAGTGGCATGCCTATAAATTGTCTGAAAGGTGGCCATGCATTCGAAATGCCTTTATAGTATAGGTTAATTCTTCCTCTTTGTAATTAAAGAGAATAGTGACAATAGTGCTGTATCCTAGGTCACATTCTCCACCATCAGAATTAATTAATTCTGTGAATTAATTAATGTGGGGGTCATTTTACCTATATCTCACTCATCTTTAAAGACTCATTCCAAGCTCTATCATTTCAGCAAAGGCTTTTCTGACTATTCCAGCTCTTATGGATAACCTGCTTCTTTCTTACAGTTCTTAGGCTCTGAAACACAGAATTTAGCATTTATTCTAAACTTCCTCTTATTATTTCTTCTCTCCCTAATTAGAGCATAACTTCTTTGCAGGCATAGGTTCTATTTTACACTTCTTTCATTACCCAACCACAGCCCCAAGCACAATTCTGAAAATAGTGCTAAATAAATACTTGTTGATTGATGAATACTTCTCAAGTTGCCTTTAAGGCACCATTTCCACTTTGTTTCACCTTAGGGTGAGGACAGATTTTCTGCCTCAGGGAAACATGCTAAGGTCCTCTAACTCTCTTTACCTTTATCTGTTTATATGTTCTTAAATCTGTGAAAGAATATCTTGCAGAGAAGTGGGGCTCTGATAAGGTGGCAACATTCAAGAATGCCAATTTCCTTCTCCAGAGAAATTTTTCTTAATTATTAGGCATGCAGGTAATCTTATAGAATTATCATCAAGACTCAGTGGTTCCTTCAGTTATTAACTCAACTCCAGCTTCCTTACTCAGAGCAGAGATTCATATCTCTGCTTTGAATCTGAATTAACCAGAGCATCTGCCCAAACTGAGAAAAGAAGGTTGCTCAGTGTGTTCTGTGTCAGTGGCCCTTTACAATGACATTATCCTTCAGACCTCCCAGTCCTCCCATCCTTAACTTTGTAATATACACTGGAGGAAAGAAAAAAATTAAAACAATTGGATACTTACAAGGGCTGTCTCTGCATGCTCTTAGCAGCAGCTAGCAAGTTTTACCCAAATGATATCCTTCTGGTACTACTTTTTATATTCAGATCAGATCTGAGATCAAAGACTAAGATGCTTCACATCCAAGGTCAAAAAGTGGAGGGCACAGAAAACTGGGCCATATGAAAGCCCAAGAATAAATGAATAAGGAGAGAAGTCATCACGTGGTTTCCTGTTGCTCTAGCAAGAGGACTCCCAGATAGTCAAATGGTCAACCAAAAGAGAGCTGGCTACTGTGAAAAGGAACCCGTCTCCAGAATCTAAGTTGTCAATTTTTTTAATTTAGAAATGGCCAACCTGGACATCAGACAAATACAAATTCAGAAGGCTAACAGGATTAAATAGAGGTGCCAAAGAGAAAACTGAAAATGTAACCTCTGATTTTACTGTAAAGGACTGCTTAAAGGAAGTAGAGTACAAAGAAGGAGAGGGTAGTTCTGTAAAATAATATGTCTATGAAAGAAAGAAGGGTGTTCACATTTGATACTTTGGTAGACCTAAAGATTCTACACTGTACCTCAGATCAACTTGCTTTGCAGATGATGGAAAAGAAAGAAAGAAAAGATCTTCTCTACACAAAGACATTAAAAATGAAAAAAAAAAAAAGATGGTGGATCAGAAGCCTCCCACATGTATATCCAAAGCTTTCTTTATCTATCAAAATTTCCCACAGAGGTAACAATGTGAAGTGAATTGGCATCTAGGGCATTCTCACAAACATTTACTCTAAATAATTAATCTACTGGTCACCTGGCAGGCAGAACACTGGGGTTAGACTTTGGCAGATATGCAAAATAAAATACGTCCTTTTAGACACAGACACTAGGAATAAGCTCAGGGTTTCCACATTTGGACAAAGGCATGATCCACATCCAAATATGAATTTTCTTCTCCTAGTTATCATTATACTACTTTTCTTCCCTCTGAAAAAGATACCACAGTTTTACTGTTACACTATTTTCCTTTGTGCTGGATTCTATTGTAACATCAATGACAAAATAACTACAGATACTCTAAGTCTTTCTAATGACTGATGTGATTAACCAAAAGTAACGAATGAGGATTCTCATGCTCCATGGGAGTTTGAGTGTTGCTCACCTGAATTCTCTCAAGGACACCAAAAGCATATGGTCACAGAGATAGGCATGTCATTGCACAATCAGATCTTGGCAATGAAGAGGCTCTTGAAATTATGCGCCTGTCACTGCACGCAGAGCCCTGGCCACACTCAGGTTTTATATATGTTCTAGAGTCTCCCTTTCAGCAAGAGAAACACACTAGTTACATTTAAGAAGAAGGTAAACACGGTGCTGATGAAGTTGGTGAACACAGTGTGGCATTGATTGATGACATCTCAGTATACACTCAAACATGGGAAGACTACGTGGAGCATGTAAAACAAGGATTTGGGTAGCTTTTACAAACAAACCTGACAGTGGGGCCAAGGCATGTCAGCCTGGCATGCTGAGGTGACACATTTAGGACACAAAGAGGGGAAGCAGACAGCCACCACTCTGTGATGGTGGCCTGCTCTGTTTCTCAACGGGCCATTTCATGAGGAGATGTTAGGCAAAGATTACTGGACATTACAGACTGATTGCTAGGGGTGTACAATTACTTAGTTTAAATGCCATTTTACTGACTCATGAAGACCACCCAGAAGGTGATAGGACAGAAAAATTTAAGTTGATTTTTCTTAATCTCAAAATATATTTTTTCTGGAGTTAGGGGATTGACAAGTACTTCATAATTATATTATCCTGCTTCCAAGATTACCTGCTATGCATGTTCAAGTTTCCAACAAAGGTTCAGGAGGATGAGCATATAGTCAAAACAAGTACGCTATTTGATCAACAGAACCCTGTAGTGAATAACAGAGCAGATATACTTTCTACTGTCTTACTGATAGGCTGTTTTTCATAAAAAGTCTAACTTTAGAGCCAGAATGGGGTCAGCAACCCAGCAGCCCAGAAATCATCTCCAGTTCAAATAAAATTAGCCAGTTCCATGAAGATTTTTCTGGCATAGTGTGTACTGCAAGTCTCTGTTCTCCTAGGGGGAAAGGATGACCTCACATCTTCTCATTATTCTCTCCTACCCTGAAGGTATTTCTTGTCATCTATTATCATATAAGCCCTGTGCTGTTAGTTACCCTTGATGTGCACATCTTATTGCCCCAACTGCATTATACAGTCCTTGAGGGCAAAGCCTGATTCTCCTGCTTCTTGGAACCTGCTATAGCATAGAGCTTTGTGTCATGCACAGCATACATATCAATAAGGGTTTGTTCATTTATTGCACCATGGACAGCTGTATTCAGTTCTTCTGTTAAGCATTTGTCTTTCTATATATTCTATCTTAGTGGGTCAAGTAGTATTACAAGTAGCTGTGACTGCCAGAACCTCTCAGTCATACAAGATGCAGGATGATGTACTAGTTAAGAGAATTCATGGGCTTTAGATAAAAAGGCACTTGAATTTAAATTTCAGCTCTGCCACTTCCTAGATGTGTGATCTGAGTTTCTCTGAACCTTAATCTATTCACCTATGACATGTATATAGCCAAAGGATAATCATAAGGAAATTAAATAACTATGAACTATGTTTGGCACATAGTAGACACTTAGTAAATGGCAGTTAGTATTATGTGGCTTTGCATTACTCACTTTTACTCTTATACTCTTTGTTCAGATATTATTCAAGTTAGTAGACTCATTGTTTTGGTCACTTACTTTAGCACGGTATTATGATATCTACAGTTATGCAACAGTGATTTTATAGGGCCTAATTCTCCCTTTGTGCAAAAGGCAAATGAGATCAGTTACATAGACTTGTGTGGGGGCAAAGGTGATGTAAACAGGATACAAGTGGTGATTCGTGAATGGTTATGACACCTTGCCTCAGGCAAATCCTCCAAGCTGAATTTGCAGGCTTTTTGCTCAATGGGAAAAATATGCTACAGGTGACAACTCAATTAAAACTCAGCCATCTCTGAGAAAATAACCTCATGGCATATGCAACGCACAGAAATAAAAATTTGAACCATAAAGCTTAATTTTGACCTCGTTCAATGTGCTTACAATCTCGGAATTTACTCTTACAGCCTCGGTTCATGGGCTATGATTTCTGACTCTTCATCAACTTCTTAATTAGGAGACATTCGTGACTTCAAGCTCAACATATTTCTATTTAGTGAAAGGCTAGACTGATATCTAGGCCCTGAAGGTTGATGTGCATCAATGTCTAAGATATAAAAGCTTTAAAAGCTTAAATCTGGGCAGATTGTGTTTTTATTTCCCACTTCTCTAGTATTCTCATATTACTGAGAATCAAAGCAACACACACTTAATTATCTAATGAAACCCAAGATCTTGCAGTCCATCCCCCAGCCTGTGGGTAAGCCACTGAGATAACTGCCCTAAAGCGATCCACAAGGAAAGAAAGTGGCTACTAGATAAGGAGGAAAGAATGCTGGACTAGGAGGCAGGGAACTTGGTATCAGCGCCCTGCTCTGTGCATAATAATTAGTTGTCTTTGGAACATCATCAGGCATTCAGGCCTCAGCTTCTTCTACAAAATGAGAAGATTGGATAAAATGCTCCCTGAAGTCCTATGAGCTCCAAAATTCTATGCCCCGACAACAGTCTTCATGCTATATTCCATATTAGAAATAATTCTGTGTACTTCATTCACAGCCTTCTTCTTCCTTTCACCCACAGCCACTCCTACCAGTTTGCTTGACACTGCAGTGGGAAGTAGGTAACTGTGCCATGGACAAAAGACATTCCTCTTTATGATCTTTACCAGGACTCTTTTCTACAACCTGACAGCAAGAAGCACTCCAAGTTGCACAGCTGTGTTTAGCAGTACCTATAACCAAAAATTGTATGTATGTTTCAACATTATTACAGCTCTTGATAAAACTACAAATATGGATAGGGCTCTTGTGCTTAAAATAGCATTTTCTGGGGATTGTGAGGCTTATTTGGGGTTTATTGATAATGGGTTTTGAGATTTAAGAAAGAGAGACCAATTCAAGCTGCCTCCAGAAATTATTGGTTTGGGCTTTTTTTTAATGCAAAGGTACAGGAATCTCACAGAAATCCAGGATCTTGCCATACAGCCTCATGGGAAGAAGCCACAACGGGAAGCTGGGAAGCCTTCTGAGGCAAGGAGGTGCATTCTCTGGCACCGCAGAGTCTCTCCAGCTCATGGTGTCTTTCCTTGCCCATCTACCTTGTTCTTCTCTTCCCATGTCTCTACTGACTGGTTTCGTTATGCTTACTCTTAGTGTATGCTGTCTTCCAAGTTTGCTTTAAACATGTTCTCAGTTTGTTTAGTCGCAATTCTATTTCATGTCTTCTCTTAATGCCTTTATTCATCCTCTGGTCCCAC
Organism: Gorilla gorilla gorilla; assembly: GCF_029281585.2. Taxonomy (NCBI): domain Eukaryota; kingdom Metazoa; phylum Chordata; class Mammalia; order Primates; family Hominidae; genus Gorilla; species Gorilla gorilla. Next base: position 92,497,132 of record NC_073224.2, on the reverse strand, counting down.
CACTAACTACTTTTTCCTTTCAGTTTTCTAATTGAAAATGCTCGAGAGAGAAATGTTATTGGGCTGCCACATCTTTCGTAAAGCTAGGTCAAACAGGAAATACGTGACTCACCAAATCATGACCAGACAACCCAGTACCTAGTGCCCTCTCTTGGGCCAATTTAATTGGGCCAAATTTTAAAAATACCTACTGCCCATCAGAATGACTGCGCATGAGGTAGTCTTCCTCAGATTGGGGTATAGGCAGGCATGCAAGCGAAGTTGCCCAGTTACTCTCTATTTTGCATCTGTATTCCCCAGAATTTTTGCAGAATATACTTTTCTGAAAGATAGTTCTGTGAGTCCAGAACCAAGGATTTGTACACAGTTGACCCTTAAACAATGTAGGGGTTGGGGTGACAACATTTGGCACAATCAAAAATCTACATATAACTTTTGATTCTCCAAAAACTTGACTATTTAATAGCCTATTGTTGACCAGAAGCTTTACTGCTAACATAAACAGTCAATTAATACATATTTTGCATGTGTGTTATAGACTATATTTTACCACAAAATAAGCTAGAGAAAAATGTTATTAAAATCATAGGGAAGGGAAAATATATTTACTATTCATTAAGTGAAACTGAATCATCATAAAGGGCTTCATGCTCATTGTTTTTAAGTTCAGTGAGATGATGAAGAAGAAGAGGAGGGTCAGGTTTTGCCATCTTAAGGGTAGCAGAGGTGGAAGAAAATCCATCTATAAGTGAGCCCGCACAGCTCAAACCCATGTAATTCAAAGGCCAACTCTCCTTACTTTTAATTTCATATCTTTTCTTATTTAAAAAAAGGACAACAACGCTGCACTGACATACAATCTAACAGTCATTTCTTGGGTACCCTATGTGTGTGGTCCAGCCAATACATATATTAATACAACACCTGGTTACTGTTTGCCTCTAAAATCATTTAGTTTACTATTCTTCTTTTATTATTTGAAAATGTGTCCTAATAATCTACCTCTGAAGACTATCTTGAAGGACACTTACCACAATATTGTAAAGCTATCTAATAAATGCTGCCATGTATTAACAGAGTAGCATTTCCTTTTTAATGCTACAAATAATAATTCTTTGAAACTCCTTACACTTCTTTTCTTCATGTCCAAGGAGTCTTAGTTGAGAAATTGACACCTACTTTCTGAGAAATGTGATCTTTTTACATCACACTAGGGTTTTCATAAATCCTCTGCTACAACTTTATAATTTGTTTTACAACATCAACTCCCACATCATTCCTATATTATTACAAAATTCAAGCAGCTACACTATAAATTTTAAGACATGGACTTTGAAGCCCTCAACTTCCTAAAGCCATCAGGGCTTTATGTATTTTAAGAAAACAATCAGAGCTTGGAGGAAAGCAAAAGGAAAGTAAAAGAGAATTTGGGTGTTTATATAGAGAGAGAGAGAAAAGGAAAAGGACATTATTTCCAGAAAGACTGCATGAGGATGACAGACAAATAAAGACAGAGGGGATATTTGTGATTTAATTCTGCAAATCCTCCCAAATATTTATTAGTTAAATCCTATCCTAAATATCAAAATTTAAAGTCCATATAGTTTTATAAGATGTTGATAGAAAAGTTTAAAATTTCTCAGACTCACAAAAATCGAAAGATATCTTTTGCCAAAATACTCTGAAATAGTAAAACCCTTCAGACTCACTTGCATTGAAGGAGATGTTTGAGTAAAACAGCCTTCTCTAGCTCTCCCAATTCCTGGAAGTTTGTCTGGCAGAAGCTGTTGAGGGTTTCATCATGGAGGGACAGCTCAGGATTGGCCGGGCCATCATGAGACTGTTTTAAGGAATCCTGGGTTAAACATTAGAGTCATGTCAAAGTTTGCCCCAGCATTTCTGTTTTTTGTTTGTTTGTTTTATTTTGTCTTGTTTTCATTTGAAGCATTTATTTTAAAAATCCTGATAAATTAAAATAAAATATTTTATTACTGCTTTTAAGAAAAAAATTATCATGATAATATCAGCTATTGTGTCTGTTAAAGATGCCAAAACTCCCAAGCCATTTTTGAAAACTCTGAGCAATCTACTCAATCCTCTGAAAATTAGCTGCTTACAATTATTTCATAACTAATTGATGCTCAGAATTATCTCACTGAGAAATTTGCATGTCCTCAGAAATTCAAGAAACTTGTAATTGGACTTGCTATACACTTCAAATTAAAGCAAGGGCACCTTTTATTACCATGTTATTAGTTTGAGTTTTATGAGCTCTCAAGAGGCTTCAAGTCTGGTTCTGAACACCCAGTGTTGCTCATAACACAGGCTACTTATTTGATAGATAAATCAGTCAACTTTTCAACCCAATTTTCCTCTTTTTCTAGTGAGAAGAAAAAAATTATACACACACGCACAGAGGTAAAAGGCTTGTACACTGAAAACTATGAAACAATGCTGAAATAAATTTCAAAAGACCTAAATAAATAGAAAAACTTCCTGTGTTCATGGATAATAAAACCTAATATTGGTAAGATGTTAATGCTACCCAAAGTAATCTACAGATTCAGTGTAATCTTTATCAAAATTCTAACAGCCATTTTTGCAGATATGAAAAAGTCAATCCTTAAATTCATAAGGAATTGAAAGGTGCTCTGAATAGTCAAAACAATATTGAAAAAAGAAAACAAAGTTGGGGATCTCATCCTTCCCAATTTCACAACTTACTCCAAAGCTACAGTACATAAGCCAGTGTAGTACTGACATTAAGAAAGATATATAGACCAATGGAAGGAAATTGAGAGTTATATATGGAATATAAACCAATGTATCTATGGCTAATTGATTTTTGACAAAAGTGATGAGTTCATTCAATGGGGAAAGAAGAGTCTCTTCAACAAAGGTCCTGGGACAAATGGATTTTCATCACATGAAAACAGAGTTGAATCCTTAGTTCACAGCATATACAAAAAAATTAATTCAAAGATGGATCAATGGCTGAAATATAAGAGCTAAAACCACAACATGTTTAAAAGAAAACCAAAGTAAATCTTCATGACCTTAGATTTGGTAATGAAGACTTAGATATAACACCAAAAGCATGAGTAATGAAAGGAAAAATATATAAATTGAACTTCATCAAAATTAAGAACTTTTATGCATCAAAGGACACTATCAAGAAAGTGAAAAGATAGCCTTTAGAAAGGGAGAAAGTATTTGCAAATAATATATGTTAAGGGTTTAATATCCGGAATATATAAAGAACTCCTACAACTCAACAACAAAAGACAAAAAAAAATTTAAATAGGTAAAGGACTTAAATAGACATTTCTCCAAAGAAGATATACAAATAACCAATAAGCACATGAAAAGATGTTCAACATCATCAATCATTAAAGGAATGCAAATAAAAGCCATAATGAGTTACCGTTTCACATTTATTAGAAGACCATAATAATTAAAACAAAACAAAAACAAAATAGCAATTGTTGCCAAGTAAGTAAAGAAGTTGGAACCCTAATACATTGCTGGTGGGAAAGTAAATTGGTGTAGTCACTGTGAAAAACTGTAAGGCAATTCCTCAAAATAGTAAACATATAATTATCATATGACCCAGTAATTCCACTCCTTGGCACATACCCAAAAGGATTAAAACAGGGGGTTAAACAGACATTCATAATTGAATATTCATTGCAGCATTATTTACAATAATCAAAAGGTAAAAACAATGTAAGTGCCCAACAACAGTTGAATGGGTAAAGAAAATGTGGTGTATACGTACAATGGACTATTACTCAGCAATAAAAAGAAATGAAGTTGTGATACAAGCTACAACATGGATAAAACTTGAAAATATGCTGTGTGAAATAAGCCAGACACACAATAAACAAGTACTATATGATTCTACTTACATGAAATACCTAAAATAGGCAAATACTTAGAGCCAGAAAATAGATTAAAAGTTACTAAGGGCAAGTGTATGGGAGATTGAGAAGTTATTGCTTAAAGGCTAGAAAGTTTCTGTTTGTGGTGATAAAAATCTTTTAGAGATAGTGATGATGGTTGCATGGCATTATGAATGTAATTAATGCCACTGAATTGTATACTTAAAATGGCTTAAAATGTCAGATTTTGTGTTACATATATTTTACAACAACAAAAAAGTGAAAAAAGTGTTAATGCTACTACAAAGCAAGTTAACCAAGAAAGGCAATTCCTCAGTATAATTTTGTTCTTTTTGAATTAGTCTTCAAAAGTTACCGATCTCTATTTAATCTAACCTTGCTTTGTACACAATGTTGAAAGGGTCACTTTTTACCACTCACCTGGAATTTTTATATTGTGTCAGAATTCCTCCTAACACTGTTCTACGATTTCAGTCCAGATTGAGGTTAAGTGACCTCCTAGTAGCTTGTACTCAACTTTCAGCTGGCTTTTGTTTCCTCAATTATATGTACGCTGTTTTGATGTACGTCAGCCACCAACCAGTCCCCATTCATGTAATAAAGTTAAATAAACGTATGACCACCTGTCCACTCTTTTTGACTTTTCTGCTCCTGTCTTTCTTATTTTTCCAGCCACCAAAAGAAGCAGAAAGAGCAAAATAACTAGGAAGTAAATTCCCTTGTCATTGGAGCCCTATGTGATTAACTGTTTGGCAGTCATAAGGTTTCTCTCCTGTTTCACATCAGGATTTAACATCTCCATTCCAGCAAGAATTGCAAGCTGTTAGATGGTGCTTTAATTTGCTAATAATTTAAATACATAAATACTCACCACTTTCATGCAGAGAAACTCTGCTTCTAATTACAGCATAAGTACAAAAACTTTACTACATAAATATCAAGCAATATCTAAACATAACCTAGCAAAGATACCTAAATAACCTTTACTTTTTGTTATACAATAGATTTTTAAAATATAGAAAATAGAAAATACCAGAAGGTATAAGGAAGAAAATTAAAACTATCAAAAACCTCACCATTCACAAGGCATCAAAATTATCTTTGCATATTTATTTATAGCTCTCTTCATGTTAAATGTGTACATGTGTATACACACATAAGTAGGGTTATCAAGGGTATTATCTTATTATAAAAAGTATATATTCATTATAGAACATTTAGAAGACATAATAATTTTTTTAAATGATTGTTACTTTATCATTATTTGGATGCAATAATTTTTATGTTTTCACTACATATGCTTCCAAATTGCTTCTGTGTCAGTTAATAACTATTCCTGATTATAGAAGACATAAATGTTAATTAGCTAAACTTGGAAAATGGGGCAGCTTATTAAGAAAATCCATGACTGGGATATATCCTTCCTGAAATATAGATATAGCTTCAGTGACAGATAAAATTATTTTAAGGCAATTCTACATGTCACTCAACAATTGAACATCACTATTTTCTCAGTCATCAAATATCCTACTAAAGCCTGAATTTTAATATTTATACAGAATTTTTCAGTCTGTACCTATCATGGTTTAACTATTCTATCTTCTGTTGTCTATCTTATCTTCTGCTCAGCTTATGAGGGTACAAATTTCTTTGCACTCTCACCAAAATCAATAATTATCATATTTTTAAATCTTCACTGATTTATTAGGTGAAAAAGTATCTTATTTGAATTTTTAATTTACCCTGGTTTGATTATTAATGACATTAAACCTTTCCCACATATATGTTGATTACTTGTTTTATTTCTTTTGTGAATTGCTGTTATGTATCTCATGTATTTTTGCTTATGTTTTCTATTTTTTATAATAATCCTTTGTCTATGAAGTTAGAAAGATTTCTTCTTTCATAAAAATTATACAAATTATACAAGTTATTTGTTTTAAATTTGTAGCTATTCTTACATAGATGGTTTCTTTAAAAATTAAATTAAGATCTATCGTTTTTTTCCATTTAGTTTTATTTTATAATTATTCTTAGGCAGGCATTCCCTGCTTTCCAATATTTAATATTTTAGCTATATTTATTTTTTATACTTTTTGTTTAAATTTAATTCTGAATACTACTGAAATTTAATTGTATTACATCATTTGATGCAGACAATTGAAATTCCTAATTTTTTTCAATTACTTAGTATCGTTAATTGGAATGTCTACATTTATTTGAAATGCTAGCTTTATTACATGCTAAGTGTTCTATATATGAATGGGTCTCTTTCTAGGCTTTGTATGCTATTGCATTGATAGGTTTATCAGCACAGAATTACTAAAATTATTGTAAAAATATAAACACTCTAATGTCTCTCAGTCTGAGTGACCTCTTTTGTTCTTCTAATTATTTTTGTAAACATTATTATTATGAAGTTTTCAAAAAACTTGAAACTTATTTAACCTTAGAAGTAGTGAAGTGACTATTACAATTTAGAAAATCTTCCCCCCCACCCTAAAAAATATAAAACTTTTAGCAATTGTAATGACCTTGGACAAGATACCTAAAGCTTAACTTTCATCATAATGATCATTGAGGCATTTTTTTCTGCAATATTCTTTAGAGCTATACAAAAAGTAATGACCATTGTCCAGAAAGTAGCTCTAACATCAGTCATAAGAGCATCCTACTTAATTATGTGCTTACTGATTATACACATGAATGAACAATGATGCTTCTGACTGTGATCTCTATCAACACGTGGATAACATTGAATAGATCAGTAAGTAGTGGTGCTTTTAAGATCCTCACTGGCAGTTTCTTGCTTTTGGTCGAACAATGTAATATTGTATCCGTAAAAGGTCACAGCATTTCTGGTGGCAGTAGATAGGTTAGTGGCTTTGAGTTCTCTGAAATTTGAAGTTTTGTTTCAGGGTTTTTTTATTTATTTATTTATTTATTTTTACCATGATAGTTGCCTCATAGATTTCTTTTTTTTTTTTTATTATACTTTAAGTTTTAGGGTACATGTGCACATTGTGCAGGTTAGTTACATATGTATACATGTGCCATGCTGGTGCGCTGCACTCACTAACTCATCATCTAGCATTAGGTATATCTCCCAATGCTATCCCTCCCCACTCCCCCCACCCCACAACAGTCCCCAGAGTGCGATATTCCCCTTCCTGTGTCCATGTGATCTCATTGTTCAATTCCCACCTATGAGTGAGAATATGCGGTGTTTGGTTTTTTGTTCTTGCGATAGTTTACTGAGAATGATGATTTCCAATTTCATCCATGTCCCTACAAAGGACATGCACTCATCATTTTTTATGACTGCATAGTATTCCATGGTGCATATGTGCCACATTTTCTTAATCCAGTCTATCATCGTTGGACATTTGGGTTGGTTCCAAGTCTTTGCTATTGTGAATAATGCCGCAATAAACATACGTGTGCATGTGTCTTTATAGCAGCATGATTTATAGTCCTTTGGGTATATACCCAGTAATGGGATGGCTGGGTCAAATGGTATTTCTAGTTCTAGATCCCTGAGGAATCGCCACACTGACTTCCACAATGGTTGAACTAGTTTAAAGTCCCACCAACAGTGTAAAAGTGTTCCTATTTCTCCACATCCTCTCCAGCACCTGTTGTTTCCTGACTTTTTAATGATTGCCATTCTAACTGGTGTGAGATGGTATCTCATAGTGGTTTTGATTTGCATTTCTCTGATGGCCAGTGATAATGAGCATTTTTTCATGTGTTTTTTGGCTGCATAAATGTCTTCTTTTGAGAAGTGTCTGTTCATATCCTTCACCCACTTTTTGATGGGGTTGTTTGTTTTTTTCTTGTAAATTTGTTTGAGTTCATTGTAGATTCTGGATATTAGCCCTTTGTCAGATGAGTAGGTTGCGAAAATTTTCTCCCATTTTGCGGGCTGCCTGTTCACTCTGATGGTAGTTTCTTTTGCTGTGCAGAAGCTCTTTAGTTTAATTAGATCCCATTTGTCAATTTTGGCTTTTGTTGCCATTGCTTTTGGTGTTTTGGACATGAAGTCCTTGCCCATGCCTATGTCCTGAATGGTAATGCCTAGGTTTTCTTCTAGGGTTTTTATGGTTTTAGGTCTAACGTTTAAATCTTTAATCCATCTTGAATTGATTTTTGTATAAGGTGTAAGGAAGGGATCCAGTTTCAGCTTTCTACATATGGCTAGCCAGTTTTCCCAGCACCATTTATTAAATAGGGAATCCTTTCCCCATTGCTTGTTTTTCTCAGGTTTGTCAAAGATCAGATAGTTGTAGGTATGCGGCGTTATTTCTGAGGGCTCTGTTCTGTTCCATTGATCTATATCTCTGTTTTGGTACCAGTACCACGCTGTTTTGGTTACTGTAGCCTTGTAGTATAGTTTGAAGTCAGGTAGTGTGATGCCTCCAGCTTTGTTCTTTTGGCTTAGGATTGACTTGGCGATGCGGGCTCTTTTTTGGTTCCATATAAACTTTAAAGTAGTTTTTTCCAATTCTGTGAAGAAAATCATTGGTAGCTTGATGGGGATGGCACTGAATCTGTAAATGACCTTGGGCAGTATGGCCATTTTCACGATATTGATTCTTCCTACCCATGAGCATGGAATGTTCTTCCATTTGTTTTTTATGGAAGGTTACCCTGAAAATTTCTTTAGGAAACCTGCTGTCATATATCCTTTGCAAGCACTGACTAGAAGAACCAGGCTTTATAAAGAATTGTTTAGATTAATCCAATAAGAAGCCTGAGGAATAGAAACAAATAAGAAAATTTCACCATTGTCACTTAAACAGGGTTTTCTTATGAATTATATATGAGTTATTTATGTTGCCCTTTGATTCTTTTATGTTTCCTTTTCAAAAAAGAATAAGAATTTTGGCAGTTACATTCAATAATTAGAAATTCATATTAAGCTGCTAGATTTGTATCTACAAACTTTTCTCCCAAGCCAATCTTATTATATGCCCACTAAGTTTTTCTTAGTTGACTTCTTGAAAGTAAGTTTGTTTTTCTACATGAATAGTTGATTTCTGAATAATCAATTCCATTTACAAATTTTCAGAAGTGGATAACAGGAGTAATAATGCTTTAGGGATGTAGAGAAAAATTTCACTTAGAATTCATTAAACACTGTGTGTCCACAACCCCAATCTCCCTCTTCCCTCCTTGGATACAGGAAAAAAAGTCATTTCCTGTTTTGAGGTCTTTTGTGTTCTGTCTGTGTACAAAGAAAAGGAGGTTCCTCTCCAAGGCCTACTTAGAAACTAAAACTTTGACCCATTCATTTATGTGTCCATTAATCAATATTTGTTGAACATCTGCATTTTACTAGGTATTTCGATATTATACTAGGCATGAATTGTAACTTCTGTGATTATCTTTGATTTAGGACACTGGAGCACCCTAATGTGAGGTCTACAATTAACTAGAGTCTAAAGACAAAAGCAGAGAAATGAAAGTAGATTTTAATATATTTCCTGTGATCATTAATAACAAGCTTGCTCAAAAATTATTTTCAGCCTTTAACTATTGACCTTCACCATTTGTCTAAATTTTAAAAAGTAAAACTGTATTTATTGTTGGATTAAGCAAGTCTTTTTTTTTTTATTGATAAGCTCTGTAGCATATATCTTCTGAAGCTTACCTTCTCAATTCAATGCCTTATCCCTTGGCCTATTCTCCACTTCCAGAAACATATCTGATTCAAGATATAAGATAACATATTAAAATAACTAGCTAACATATGCTTCCTAGACCTATGCTGAAATAAGTTCTTTAGAGCAGAAGAAAAACACATCAGATGGGAACTTGGATTTAAAAAGTGAGGAAAAAAAAGAAAGAGAAGGAAAAAGAGAGAGAAGGAAGGAAACAGGAAGGAGGGAAGGAAGGAAAGAAGGGATGGAGGGAGGGAGGGAGAGAGAAAGAAAGAAAGAAAGAAAGAAAGAAAGAAAGAAGAAAGAAAGAAGAAAGGAAAGAAAGAGAGAGAAAGAAAGAAAGAAAAAAGAAAAGAAAGAAAGAAGAATGGAGGAGAAAGGATGAAAGGAGGAAGAAAGGAAGGAAGGAAAGAAGGAAGAAGAAAGGAAGGAAGGAAAAGAAAAAGGAAGAAGAGAAAGAAAAGAGAGAGAAAGAAAGAAAAGAAAGAAAGAAGAAAGAAAAGAAAGAAAGAAAGAAAGAAAGAAAGAAAGAAAGAAAGAAAGAAAGAAAGATGCAGAATATCTTCTTAGTGAGCCTATATCAATAACTTTGACCTGTTTCAACTTTGTTTCTTTCACTATTGTTCAATACCCTTAGACTGCATTCCCACAACAGTTCCCTGGATTTCTGTCTGTATAAATTAGAAAACACAACTAGTTATTTTGAAGGATAGAACATTTCCCCATTAGTCACGCTTTGTACCTCTCCTTTAGGAGCCTGCTTAAATGTAAATCTAATTATAGGTATAGGACTAAAGTGGTGTTGTGGGAGTGAGTTCTGAGGATAATCAGGATTGTCTTGCATGGCAACTGCCTCGGGGGAGGACATTACCATTTCCTCAGGCAATGCAGAGTTAATCTCCTCAGACAGGGAGAGAAAGGCCACTACCCCTGTGGTTGTAAGGGCTGCTACCACTGGAATTAGGAAGGCTGATTCCCAGCAGGTGAGGAAACCTCTTCTATTGGCAAAGACTTATCAGAATTTAAGGGCTCAACATTTCAGCTTCATGAGGGTCTTCCCATATATCCCCATTCCAACTTATAGGATCCCACTCTTTCCTAATCAATGCATTCACTTTAGCAGCAGGCACCTTGAAAGGCTGGAAGTTCACCTTGATATTGTAATTCATCCAGTCGCAGGATAATATTCTGTGTTTGATTTTCAGCAATTTCAGCTTTGTAGCTATAAGAGATAAAAATCTCTTTCAGGGCAGACCTAGAAGTGCTCTGGCCATTCATGTGGTACTTCAGCTAGGAATTCAAATCCTTGAGTTTATTCTTTTCTTTCACCAGTTTTTCCAGTGGCATTAGGAGCAATCAGATAACCTCATTATATTTATTAGTTTTTTCAAAAGTGTTTGAAATTACAGTAGTTTCCACTTTTCTGTGACTTCATTTTCCGTAGTTTCAGTTACCCAGGGTCAATCAACTGTGGCCCAAAAATGTTAAATTGAAAAATTTAGAAATAAACAATTTGTAGGTTGCATACCATTCTGAGTACCATCATGAAATATCATGCCATCCTACTCTGTCCCTCCCAGGAGAGAAACCATCCCTTGTCCGCAGTATCTATACTGTATATACCACCCTTCCACTAGTTACTTAGTAGCCATTTCTATTAGATTGGCTGTCACGGTATCATAGTAATTAAGTCCAAGTAATTCTTATTTTACTTAATAATAGCTCCAAAGCAGAAGAGTAATAATGCTGGCAATTTGGATATGTCAAATAGAAGCTGCCAAGTTCTACCTTTAAGTGAAAATGTAAAACTTCTTGAATTGGTAAGGAAAGGAAAAAAATATATGCTGAGGATGCTAAGATCTATGCTAAGAATGATTCTTCTATCCATGAAACTGTGAATTAGAAAAAGGAAATTTGTGCTAGTTTTGCTGTTGTACCTCAAATTGCAAAGTTACAGCCACAGTACATGATAAGGCTTCGGATGGAAATCACATTAAATTTTTGGGCAAGAGACATGATCAGAAACACATTCTCACTGAAGGCAATTGGGTTCAGTTCTACACTGAAATTCAGTTATCCACTAGGGGGTCTTGGAATGTATCCCTCATGAATCAAGGGGAACTATTAGATTGTAAACACAATCACCCAGCTTCTTGCTTCTTATCAATGGTTGATTAGGAATATTGAATACAGGTCCTTTTCATATCTCTATTGCCAAATCACACCATGGGCTATCAGTCCTCTCCTGGAAATTGAGTCATTCAGATTATAGAGCCAATTCCAAAAATCCTAGAACCAATTTAGTAAACTCATCCTTAAAATTCTATTTATCTGATATTGAATGTAACCAACACAAATAAATGATAAGTGTTTGAGATGATGGATGTGCTAATACCCTTATCTGATCATTATACATTATAAAAATTGTTTCTTTAGAACAATTCATGGTACCAAAATCTCTACTGATGTTTAAAGAGCTATCTGGAGGTTCCATGGCCCAGTCAAGTTGACATATAAAATTAACCGTAACATCTTCCTTGTTTATTTTCCAAAACTTCGTGGGTGACTATTAGCAAATGTTTTTAAATGGACTTTTTCCTGTCTGAAGAATAAAGAAAACAATCACATTCATAATTGCATCAAAAACAATCAAACACTTAGGAATAAATTAACCAAGGAGGTAAAAGATTTTACATTAAAAACTATAAAACACTGATGAAAGAAATAAAGACACAAATAAATGGAAAGAAATCTGTGATAATGAGTCAGAATTCATATTGTTTAAGTATTCATACTACCCAAAGTAGTCTATAGATTCCATGCAATCCCTGTCAAAATTTAAATGGCATTTTTCACAAATAGAAAAAAAAGTTCTAAAATTCATGTAAAACTACAAAAGACTCCAAAATAGCCAAAGTAATCTTGAGTTAAAAACAAAAAAAAGCTGGAGGCATCACATTACTTAATTTAAAATGATATTACAAAGACTACAAATTGGGTTCAGTGTATATTGCTCGAGGGATGGGTGCACCAAAATCTCACAACTCACCACTGAAGAACTTACTGATGTAACCAAATACCACCTGTTCCCCAAAAACATATAGAAATTTTTAAAAAGTTTTAATTATATTACAAAGCTATAGTAGTAATCAAAACAGCATAGTGCCAGCCTAAAAACTGATACATTGACCAACGGAGCAGAATAGAGAGTCCAGAAATAAACTCACACAAACAAAATTAACTAATATCTGACCAGGGTGCCAAGAATACACAATGGTGAAAGAATAGTCTCTTCACTAAATGGTGTTGGGAAAACTGAATAACCACTTGCAAAACAATAAAATTGGATCCCTTATACCATTCAAAAAAATAATTTGAAATGGTTTAAGGACCAAAAATGTAAGACCTAAAACCATAAAACTCTTAGGAAAAAAAAAATAGAAGCTCATTAACATTTGTCTTAGCAGTGATTTTTTTGGGGGTATAACACCAAAGTACAAGCAACCAAAAATAAACTGAGAGTACATCAAACTAAAAAGATTCTGCACAAACAAAGGAAATAATCAATAAAATGAAAAGTCAACCTACAGAAGGGGAGAAAATATTCTCAAAGCATACATCTAATAAAGGGTTAATACTCAAACTATAAAGGAACTCCTATAACTCAATAGCAAACAAATAAGTAATTTGTTTAAAAAAGGATCTGAATAGACAATTTTCCCAGGAAAACATACAAATGAACCACAGGTACATTAAAAGGTGCTCAACATCACTAATTATCAGAGAAATACAAATTAAAACCACGATGAGATACCACTTGATACCTAATAGGATGAATATTATTAAAAAGACAAGAGATAAGTGTTGGTGAGGTTGTGGAGAAAAGGGGACTTTCATGCACTGTTGGTAGGGATGTAAACTGATGCAGTCATCATGGAAAAGAGTATGGAGCTTTCTCAAAAAACAAAAAATAAAGCTACCAAATGATCAAGCAATCTCACATCTGGTTATATATCTAAAGGAAACACAATCAAGATCTTAGAGAGATATCTGTCCTCTCATGTTCATTAGAGCATTATTCACAATAGCCAAGACATGGAAACAACCACAGTGTCCACTGATGGATGAACGGATTTAAAAATGTGGTATGTATATACAATAGAATATTATTTATCCATAAAAACAAGGAACTCCTGCCATTTGCAGCAACATGTTTGAACCTCGAGGGCATTATACTAAGTGAAATAAATCAGACAAAAAAACAAATACTATCTGATCTCACTTATATATGGAATCTAAAAAGGATGAACTTACAGAAGCACGGAGTGGAATGGTGATTGTGAGAGGCTGGTTGGGAGAATAGAGAGATGGTGGTCACAATGTATAAATTTTCAGTTAATATGAATGAGTTCTGGGATTTCAATGTACAGAATAGTCACTATCATTAATACTATTGTATTGTATACTTGAAATTTACTAGTAGAGTAGGTCTTAAATGCTCTCATACACACACACACACAAATACTATATGAGCTGATGGATGTGTTAACTAACTTGATTGTGCTAATCTTTTCACTATATATATATATGTATTCCAAATTATCATATTTTATGCCTTAAATTTATACAATTTTATTTGTCAATTATATCTCAATAAAGCTGGGAGATGGAAATAAGTAAACTTTGTAAAAGTCAGCATTGTTCAAACTACAGGCTAAAACTCCTTAACAGTTCCTGAAATCAAATTTGTTGATCACAATGAGTTTTGTTAAAAGTGAAACTGAGTGCAATAGCAAATATCAGAATGCATCTCATGTAATAAGGACAAATTTTGTTTTGTGGCACTCTCTTTTCAGTTACATGTGTGTAAATGTGTGGATTGTAATAGAAATTGTATTTCTTAGTATGACAGCAAAGAAGAGATAGAAAGGAAGAAAGAAAAAGAAAAGGAAGGAAGGAAGGAAAAAAGAAGAAAGAAAGAAAGAAAGAAAGAAAGAAAAGAAGGAAGGAAGGAAGAAAAAGAAAGAAAGAAGGAAAGAAAGAAAGGAAGAAAGAGAGAGAAAGAAAGAGAAAGAAAAGAGAGAGAGGGAGGAAGGGAAGGATTTAGGGAGGGAAGAAAGAAAGAAAGAGAAAGAAAGAGAGAAAGAAGAGGAAGGAGGGAGAGAAGGGAAAAGAAAAGAAAAAGAAAGGAAAGAGAAAGAAAGAAAAGTTCTGGAAATGGCAAATATGTGTTGCACATAAAAAGATTGGTTTTTTTAGGGAGGTCGTTTTTCAGTTTTCTTAAGGGATTAGTGATAGGTAAAATAATGTATTAAGGGATTTGTAACATATGTAAAAGTAAAATAAATAAAATAATATAAAGAATGAGAGGGGAGAAATAGATATACACTGTAGTAAAGCTTATATATTATAAATAAGAAGAGATAGGGCAAATAGAAAACAAATACCAAAATGATCTAGTTAAATGTGTCAACATTAAAATAAGCTAAATTACAATTAATTACATTAATTGTAAACAATCTGAACAAAGAGTTGGCAAACTTTTTCTTAATAAGACAGATAATAAATATTTTAGGCTTAGAGGTCACAGAGTCTGAGTCACAACTATTTAACTATACAGCTATCGCTTGAAAGCAGCCATTGAAAATGCATATACAAATGAGCATTGCTGTGTTTCAATAGTATTTTCTTTATAAAAACTGTGGGACTGCAGCTTGTTGACCCTTGCCATATGAAAAAGTGTAAACTAAAAATAGAATATGGTATAAAAAACATGATATCAGTCTTCAAATAATGTTATTCCCTGATTGGATGGGTATCAAAAAAGAAACCACTAGAAAAATTAGAAAATACTTGGAGATTAATGAAAACAAAAACACAACATACCAACACTTTTGGGATGCAGTGAAAATAGTGTTCAGATGGAAATTTATAGTTATAAATGCCTACATTAAAAGAGATGGAAAATATCAAATCAACAACCAAAAATCACACCATAAACAACTACAAGAAGAAAAGTAAACTAAACCCAAAGACAGCAGTAAGAAATTTTAAAAAATATAGAAAGAAAAAAATAGAATTTACAAAACCAAATTTAGTTCTTTAAAAAAATCACCAAAACTGACAAACCTTTAGCTAGACTAAAAAAAAAATATCTTAAAGAAAGAGAATGAGAGAGATGATGCAAAAATTAGAAATAAAGTAACATTATTACAAACTTACAATAATTGAGTTACAAGAGAATACTGTGAACAATTGTACAGCTAAAAGTAATAATCTAAATTAAATGTACACATTCCTAGAAACACACAAATCACAAAAACTGACTCAAGGAGAAATAGAATATCTCAACAGACCTATAACAACTAAAGATATGGAATCAGTAACCAAAAGCCTTCCAACAAAGAAAAGCCCAGGAATAGATGATCTTCACTGATGGATTCTACCAAACATTTAAGAAAGAATTAACACTAATTCTACTCAAACTCTTCCACAAAAAATAAGAGAGGAGTAGAGAAAACTTTCTAAAATATCTTATGAGGGCAGCATTACTGTGATACCAAATCCAAAGACAACTCAAGAAAAAACTACAGACTAAAGTTTTATGAACATAGATGCATAAATTCTTGATGGAATATGGCCAAAATGAATCCAACAGCACATTAAAAGGTTTATACACATTGACCAAGTAGAATTTATCTCAGGAATGCAAGAGTGATTTAATATAAGACAAACAACTAATAAAATCAAACACAGTCTAAGTGACTCTTTATATAGAAGAGTTCATCAATGAGATTAACATCAGACTTCTCATTGGAAACATTGAAGACCAAAGAAGAAAATTTTGAAAATTTCCAGAAGAAAAAAATGTGTAATTTATCACCAGCAGATTTTACGTACCAAAAAAATGCTGAAGGGAGTTCTTCAGGCAGAATAAAAGGACAGTAGACAGTAACTCAGATCCACCTAAAGAAATAAAAAGCACCACTAAAGGTAACTAAACAGCAAAATGAAAAAAGAAAAGTAGGAATGCATTTTTGTTTGTAACTCTTTTATTCTCTTGTCAGATTAAAAGACAACCAAATAAAGCAATGATTATAAAACTGTGTCAATGTGCTATTAAAGATGTAATTTATATCTCTCTTAGCTGATGATATGACTCTATACTTAGAAAATCCTAAAGACTACCAAAAGACTCCTAGCCTGATACAATAATTCACTTCAGTAAAGTTTCAGGATACAAAATCAATGCATAAATATCAGTAGCATTTATGTATACCAATAGCACTCAAGCTGAGAACCAAGTCAACAGCACAATCCCATTTACAATAGCCACACACACACGAAAAGTACCCCAGAACATATACAATCAAAGAGGTGAAAGACCTCTACAAGGAGAACTAAAAATCACTGCTGAAACAAATCATAGATAACACAGACAAATGGAAAAACATTTCATGCTCATGGATTGGAAGAATCAATATTGTTAAAATTTCCATACTGCTCAAAGGAATCTACAGATTCAATGCAATCCTTATCAAATTACCAACATCATTCTTCACAAAATTGGAAAACAAATTCTAAAATTCATATGGAACCAAAAGAGTTCGAATAGCCAAAGCTATCCTAAGCAAAAGAACAAATATGGAGGCAGCACATTACTCAACTTCAAGCTACACTACAAAGCTACAGTTACTAAAACAGCATGGTACTTGTGCAAAAAACAAATGCAGAGACCAATGGAACAGAATAAGGAACTCAGAAAATAAGCCACACATCTACGAACAGCTTATCTTTGCCAAATCTGACAAAAATAAACAATGGGGAAAGGCAACTCTATTCACCAAATGTTGCTAGAAAAACTGGCTAACCACGTGCAGAAGAATGAAACTGAACCCCCACCTCTAACCATATACAAAAATTAACTCAAGATGGATTAAAGATTTAAATTTAAGACCTCAAATTCTAAAAATCTTACAAGAAAACGGGAAATACTCTTCTGGACATTGGCGTAGGCAAAGAATTTATGACTAAGTCCTCATAGCAAATGTAACAATAAAAACTGACAAATGGGATCTAACTAAGCCAAAGAGCTTCTGCACAGCAAAAGAAACTATCAACAGAGTAAACAACCTACAGAAAGGTAGAAAATATTTGCAAACTATGGATCTGACAAAGGCCTAATACCCAGACTCTACAGGAACTTAAATCAACCAACAACCCCAATAAAAAGAGGGCAAAGTACGTGAACAGAAACTTCTCAAAAAAAAGACATACAAGGGGCCAAAAAACATGAAAAAATGGTCATCAACGCTAATCACCAGAGAAAGGCAAATCAAAACCACCAGGAGATACCATCCCACACAAGTCAGAATGGCCACTATTAAAAAATCAAAAAATAGCAGATATTGATGAGGTTTCAGAGAAAAGGCAATGTTGGTGGGACTGTAAATTCACTCAGCCCTGTGGAAGGCAGTTTGGAGATTTCTCAAGAACTCAAAATAGAGTTACTATTTGACCTAGCAATAGCATTACTGGGTATATACCCAAAGGAAAAGAAATCATTCTTCCAAAAAGACACATGCACCCACGTGGTTATCACAGCACTATTTCCAATAGCAAAGTCATGAAATCAACCTAGGTGCCCATTAACAGTGATTGAATAAAGAAAATGTGGTACATATACACCATGGAATACTATGTAGCCATAAAAAAGAACAAAATCATGTCTTTTGTAGCAACATAGATGCAGCTAGAGGTCATTATTCTAAGTGAATTAGTGCAGAAGCAGAAAACCATATACTACATATTCTCACTTATAAGTGGGAGCTAAACATTGGATACACATGAACATAAAGATGGGCACAATAAACACTGGGGACTCCAAATGAAGGGAGGGAGGGAGGCAAGGGGTGAAAAAGTACCTATCAGGTGCTATGTTCATTATTTTGGTGATGAATTCAGTTGACGCTCAAACCTCAGCATTATGCGATATATTCAAGTAACAAATCTGCACATGTACCACCTGAATCTAAAATGAGATTTTTTAAAAGATGGAATTTGTACAACAATGATACTACAAATGAAGGGAAAGTAAATGAAGCTATATTGGACTAAAGTTTTGTATGTTATTAAAATCGATTTGGTATTAATCTAAACTATGTTGCTTTAGATTAATATTTTAATTGCACTACTCAGGAGAATTCTAAGAAAATAACTTTAAAAGCATAGTAAAACAAACAACAAAGGGATAGAAATAGTGTCCTAGAAAATATCTATTTAATATCAATGAAAGCAGTAATCAATGAATGCAGAGATTAAAAAAAAACCACAAAAGGTAAACAAAAAAACAGTTTCCAAAACAGCAGACATAAATTCTACCTTAGCAGTAATTATATTAAATTTAGATAGACCAAGCACTCCAAACAAAAGCCAAAGATTGGCAAAATAGATTTTGAAAACATTATTCTGGTTTTCACTCTGGCACATAAGAAGCTGGATGTCACCAGCTTCCACTTCAACAGTAAAAAGCAGAACAAACTGAAAAATTAACAATTCTTCTTAAATCCATTTGAGAGGTGGGGCCACAGAGCAAACCACTTCCCCCTAAATTGGAAAGACTGACAAGCAAATGCAGCACAAATCTTTGCAGGAACCAGAGTCAAGGTATGGAAACCTGAACGGAAATTGACAAATTGATAGAAACTCAGTGTGGACAAATCTAAGAGATAAAAACCCAGTCGTAGTCCACATTTTTGTGAGTTTTGCTTCCAGGAACTCAACACACTTCTCCTAGTGAGTACTGGAGAAAAATCTTCTCATGTTTCCAACAGGGAGAGAAGTTAGGGGTGGGAACTATTTTCAAATACGCCAGAACATTCTGTTCATCTAAAAAGGATCTGCCCTCAGGAGAAACTCTAACCAGAGCCTAACCTACCACAGTACTATCAGAGCCAAACTGACCTGGGGAAAGAAAAATACTCAATTGTAGCCAGCTCTATTCCTCCACATAAAGATGCTATGGTTTAAATGTCTTCTCTAAAACTCATGTTGATGTTTAACTGCCATCATAACAGTGTTCAGAGGTGGGATCTTTAAGAGGGGTTTAGGTCATGGGGGTACCCCTATTATTGCAGGAGGGTGTTAGTTATTGTGGAAGTGGGTTCCTGATTTTAAAAATGAGTTTGGCTCAATTTTCTCTCTCTGTCATGCACACTTGCTTGCCCTTTTGCCTTCCACCAGAGGATAATGCAGCACAGAAGCCTTTTCCCGATGCCAGTGCCATTCTCTTGGACCTCCCAGCCTGTAGAACTGTGAAACAAATAAACTTCTGCTCATTATAAATTATTCAATCTCAGGCATTTGTGACAGCAGCAGAAAGCATGCTAAGAAAGAAAGCAAATACTTAACTCCAGCCTCCTCTAACCTTCCACATTAAAGAAGAAAACTACCCAACACACCTGCCCACTCTAGTTATCTTGTCCCACTGAAGGTGGGCAGGGCAGGACTAAGAAGCACATGTGATGTCCACAGTCAAAGATACGGGCTCACTAAGACACTGACACCTAATCATAGGTTTCTTCTTCCTCCAAATCTTACCATCACATTACCAATGGCCTATTTACAGCAGTTTCTTTTACCCAGTACATCATGTCCAGTCATCAAGAAAAAATTGTAAGACACATTAAAAGGCAAATAAATGAATAAATAAATGAAACCCAAACAAACACATACACACTTTGAAGACACAAAGCAAGCATAAGGACCATACTCAGATATGCAGCGATATTGGAATTATGAGACTGAGAATTTAAAACAACTATGATTAAAATGGTAAGGGCTCTAACAGAAAAAGTAAACAGCATGCAAGAACACACGGACAATGTAAGAAATGGAAATTTTAATAAGAAACCAAAAAGAAAAGCTAGAGATAAAAAAAGAAAAGAAACTGTAAAAGAAAAAGGAATGCCTTTGATGAGTGTATTGGCAGACTGGACAGAGCTAAGAAAAGAATCTCTGAGTTTAAAGACATTTGCATAGAAACCACCAAAACTCAAAAATGAAGATAAAAAGATTGAAAAAAAAAAAAAAAACCAGAACAGAGTATCTGAGAACTGTGGGACAACTACAAAAGGTACAACATACATGTATTTTTTCAAATATTTGTCCCGTGCCTTTCCTCTCTTTTTTTCAGGAAAGGCACGGGACAAATATTTGGGGGGAAAAAAAGTGACAGAGTTTCCCCAAATTGGAGTCAGACAGAAAATCACAAATCCAGAAACTCGGAGAACATCAAACACGATAATGCTAAAAACTACACCTAAGCATATCATTTTCAAATGACAGAAAATCAAAGAAAAAATCCTGAATGAAGCCAGAAGTGAGAAAAATTTCTGAAGCCAGAAGTGAGAAAAATCTACAGAGGAGGAAAGATAAGAATTATATGTAACTTCTCAGAAACCATACAAGGAAGAAGAGAGTGGAATAAAATATTTAAAGAGTTGAGGGGGGAAAAAAGCCCTCTGGGATTTGGTACCCTGTGAAATTATCCTTCAAAAGTGGAGGAGAATTACTTTCTCAAACAAAAATTTGTTGCCAGTAGATCTGCCTTGCACTAAATGTTAAAAGAAGTTCTTTATAGAGAGAAGAAAAATAACATAGATCAGAATCTCAGGTCTGCATAAAAAAAGGAAGAGCTTCAAAGAAAGAATAGATAAAAATAAAATTAAAACCTTTACTTATCTTATTTTGAATTGTCCCAACACGTAGTTTGTTCAATATAATAATAGCAACAATGTATTTGACTATGTATGCTTATGTATATATCATATATATGCATATGTATGCTTCTATGTAAGCAAAATAAATGGCAGCAAAGATACAAAGAACAGGAGTAAAGAGCTAAGATTATTTTCTTATTATAAGCTACTCACACTACCTGTAGAGTGGTATAATGTTATTTGAATGTAGGCTTGGATTAGTTGTGAATGTATATTGTTAAAATCTACAGCAACTAAAAAAGATAAAACAGCTAAGAAAGGAGAGAAAATGAAATTATGAAATGTTCAATTAAAACTACAAAGGGCAGAAAAAGAATGGAAGACAAAAATAAGAACAAAGAAAGGGGGCAACAAATAGAAAAAAAGTAGCAAGTATTACAGATATTAATCAAACTATATCAATAATCACTTTGAATGTCAATGGTCTAAATGCACCTATTAAAAGATGGAGATTGTGAGAATGGATCAAGAAACAAAACTCAACTGCATGTTCTCTACAAGAAACCCACTTTAAATATAAATATACATATAGATTAAAAGTGAATTGGTGGGCAAAATATACTATATTAACACTAATCAAAAGAAAGTAGTAGTACCAATATTAATTTCAGACAGAACAAGTTTCAGATCAAGGAAAGTTATCAGAAATCAAGAAGGGCATCACACAATGATAAAGTAGTGAATTATCCAAGAAGACATAACAATCCTTAAGATGTATGCACCTAATAGGCATCAAAATGCATGAGGCAAAAACTGATAGAAATGCAAGTAGAAATAGATGAACCACTATTATAATTGGAGACTTCACTGCTATTCTATCAGAAATAGAAAAACGCAGCAGGCAGAAAATGAGTAAGTACATAGTTGAACTCAACAACACCATCAATCAATTAGGTGTAATGGACACCTATAGACTACTTCATCCAACAACAGCAGAATATACATTCTTCTCAAACTCATATCAAACATTCACTAAGAGAGACCACATTCTGGCTCATAAAACATACTTTAACAAATTTAAATGAACAGAAATCATACAATATCTGCTTTCAGACCACAATGGAATTAAGCTAAAAACTAATAACAGAAAAATAGGTGAAAAATTCTAAAATACGTGGAGATTAAGTAACACACTTTAAAGTAATACACTGGTCAAAGAAGAAGCCTTAAGAGAAATTTAAAATATTTTGAATTAAGTGAAAATAAAAACGTAACTTACGAAAATGAGTGGGATGTAATCAAAGCAATGTTCAGAGGAAAATTTATAGAATTGAATGCATGTATTAGGAAAGATGTAAAATCCATCATCTAAACATCATCCTTTACTGAAACTGACACGTGAAGAAATAGAGAATCTGAATAGGTGCATACCAATAAACAAATTGAACAAATAATTAATAAACTTCAAAAATAGAAAGCACGAGGCCCAGATGGGTTCGCTGATGAATTCTACCAAATATTTAAGGAGAAAAATTATACCAATATTCTACAATCTCTTTTTTTTTTTTGAGACGGAATCTTGCTCTTTGCTCAGGCTGGAGTGCAGTGGTGCCATCTCGACTCACTGCAAGCTCTGCCTCCCAGGTTCATGCCATTCTCCTACCTCAGCCTCCCAAGTAGCTGGGACTACAGGTGCCCGCCACCACACCCAGCTAATTTTTTGTATTTTTAGTAGAGATGGGGTTTCACCGTGTTAGCCAGGGTGGTCTCAATCTCCTGACCTCGTGATCCACCCGCCTCAGCCTCCCAAAGTGCTGGGATTACAGGTGTGAGCCACCATGCCCAGCCTACAATCTCTTTTAACAGACAGAAACAGAGGGAATATTTCCTAACTCATTCCACGAGGCTAGCATTACCCTAATACCAAAACTAAAGACATTACAAGAAGAGAAAACTACAGGCCAGCATATCTCATGAGTATAGATGCAAAAATCTTCAACAATATATTAGCAAATTAAATCCAACAATGTATAAAATGAATTATACACCACAGCCAAATGAGATTTATCCTAGGTATGCAAGGTTGATTCAGCACTAGAAAATCAATTAATTTAATTCATCACATTAACATGCTAAAGAAAATTCACATGATCACATTAATAGAGGCAGAAAAAGCATTTGATAAAACCCAAAACCCATTCACAATAAAAAATTTTCAGTAAACTATAAAAAGAGGGAGAACTTCCTTGACTTGATAACAATATCTACAAAAAAAAAAAAAAAAAAAAAAAAACCAAAAAAAAATCCTACAGCTAACACATACTTAATGGTGAAGAACCCAAAGCTTTCCCCTTAAGGTCAGGAACAAGGCAAGGATGTCTCCCTTCACCATTGATTTTCAACATTGTACTGGAGTCCTAACTATTGCAATAAGACCAGAAAAAGAAATAAAATATTTACAGTTATGAAGAAGAAATAAAACTGTCTTTGTTCACAGATGACAGGATCATCTATGTAGAAAAATATTAAAAACGACAAAAATATTCTGTAATTAATAAGTGACTATAGCAGCGTTTTAGGATAAAAGGTTAATACATAAAAATCAGTCATTTTCCTACATACCAGCAATGCACGAGAAGCACTTGAAATTAAAAACACAATATCATTTACGTTAAGAACCCCAAAAATGAAATACTTAGGTGTAAATCTAACAAAATATGTATAAGATCTATACAAGGAAAACTACGGAACTTGGATGAAAAAAATCAAAGAATAACTAGATAAATTGAGACATTCAATGTTCATGGAAAATAATATTCCATATTGTCAAGATGACAGTTATTTCCAACATAATATATAGATTCAATGCAATACCAATCAAAATCCCAGCAAATTATTTTGTGAACATTGAAAAACTGATTCTAACACTTATATAAAGAGGCAACAGATGCAGAATAACTAACATAGTATTGAAGGAGAACAAAGTTGAAAGACTGACATTAGCTGACCTCAAGATTTACTACACAGCCATAGTAATTAAGACAGTGTGGTACTGGTAAAAGAACAGACAAATAGATACATGGAACAGAACAGAGAGCCAAGAAATAAACCCACATAAATATAGTCAACTGATGTTTGACAAAGGAGCAATAAAATTGATAAAAGATAGTCTTTCAACAAATAGTGCTGGAACAATTCGAATTAGACATTCACATGAAAAAAAATCGAAGGTGACTTCTTGGGTAGGCGTGAGATTCCTTTCTGGGTGATGAAAATGTACTGGATTTAGATTGTGATGATGGTTGCACAATTTTTTAATGTATTAAAAGATCACTGAATTTTGCACTTTAAAAGGTGAATTTTATACAATGTCAATTATATGTCAATGAAGTTATTAAAAAGAAACATGTAGATAATATAGATATTGTAGTAAACATAGAGCATAAAAAGCTATTATTAATATTTATTCCCATTCTATTTCCCACAAGGCCTCTGACAATAATCAATACAGCTTCCTTTCTTATGGGTTTGCCTATTTGTGACATCTTACATAAATAGAATGATACAATATGTGGCCTTTTGTGACTTGCTTCTTTCACTTGGCATAATGTTTTTAAGGTTCATTCATGTATTAGCATGTATCATATTTTTATTCCTTTTTATGGTTATATAATATTCCATTGTATGAATATACCATATTTTGTTTGTACATTCATCAGTTGATGAATGTTTTAGATTGTTTCCACTTTGGAGGTATTGCAAATCATACTGCTATGAATATTCATATACAAATTTCCATGTAAATATATTTTCATTTTTCTTGGGCATATACCTAGGAGTGAAATTACTGGGTCTTATGGTAACTCTATGTTACCCACAGAAGGAAACAATAAAGATAAAACTAGAATTAATGAGGCAGATAATCAAAAAGAACAGATCTAACTGAAAATCAAAATCCTGAGCTTTTTATCATTTTTTTCTTTTTTTTTTCTTTTTATTTTTATTATTATACTTTAAGTTTTAGGGTACATGTGCACAATGTGCAGGCTAGTTACATATGTATACATGTGACATGCTGGTGCGCTGCACCCACTAACTCGTCATCTAGCATTAGGTATATCTCCCAATGCTATCCCTCCCCCCTTCCCCCACCCCACAACAGTCCCCAGAGTGTGATGTTCCCCTTCCTGTGTCCATGTGTTCTCATTGTTCAGTTCCCACCTATAAGTGAGAATATGCAGTGTTTGTTTTTTTGTTCTTGCGATAGTTTACTGAGAATGATGATTTCCAGTTTCATCCATGTCCCTACAAAGGACATGAACTCATCATTTTTTATGGCTGCATAGTATTCCATGGTGTATATGTGCCACATTTTCTTAATCCAGTCTATCATTGTTGGACATTTGGGTTGGTTCCAAGTCTTTGCTATTGTGAATAGTGCCGCAATAAACATACGTGTGCATGTGTCTTTATAGCAGCATGATTTATAGTCCTTTGGGTATATACCCAGTAATGGCATGGCTGGGTCAAATGGTGTTTCTAGTTCTAGATCCCTGAGGAATTGCCACACTGACTTCCACAATGGTTGAACTAGTTTACAGTCCCACCAACAGTGTAAAAGTGTTCCTATTTCTCCACATCCTCTCCAGCACCTGTTGTTTCCTGACTTTTTAATGATTGCCATTCTAACTGGTGTGAGATGGTATCTCATTGTGGTTTTGATTTGCATTTCTCTGATGGCCAGTGATGGTGAGCATTTTTTCATGTGTTTTTTGCTGCACAAATGTCTTCTTTTGAGAAGTGTCTGTTCATGTCCTTCGCCCACTTTTTGATGGGGTTGTTTGTTTTTTTCTTGTAAATTTGTTTGAGTTCATTGTAGGTTCTCGATATTAGCCCTTTGTCAGATGAGTAGGTTGCGAAAATTTTCTCCCATTTTGCGGGCTGCCTGTTCACTCTGATGGTAGTTTCCTTTGCTGTGCAAAAGCTCTTTAGCTTAATTAGATCCCATTTGTCAATTTTGGCTTTTGTTGCCATTGCTTTTGGTGTTTTAGACATGAAGTCCTTGCCCGTGCCTATGTCCTGAATGGTAATGCCTAGGTTTTCTTCTAGGGTTTTTATGGTTTTAGGTCTAATGTTTAAGTCTTTAATCCATCTTGAATTGATTTTTGTATGAGGTGTAAGGAAGGGATCCAGTTTCAGCTTTCAACATATGGCTAGCCAGTTTTCCCAGCACCATTTATTAAATAGGGAATCCTTTCCCCATTGCTTGTTTTTCTCAGGTTTGTCAAAGATCAGATAGTTGTAGATATGCGGCATTATTTATGAGGGCTCTGTTCTGTTCCATTGATCTATATCTCTGTTTTGGTACCAGTACCAAGCTGTTTTGGTTACTGTAGCCTTGTAGTATAGTTTGAAGTCAGGTAGCGTGATGCCTCCAGCTTTGTTCTTTTGGCTTAGGATTAACTTGGCAATGCGGGCTCCTTTTTGGTTCCATATAAACTTTAAAGTAGTTTTTTCCAATTCTGTGAAGAAAGTCATTGGTAGCTTGATGGGGATGGCATTGAATCTATAAATTACCTTGGGCAGTATGGCCATTTTCATGATATTGATTCTTCCTACCCATGAGCATGGAATGTTCTTCCATTTGTTTGTGTCCTCTTTTATTTCCTTGAGCAGTGGTTTGTAGTTCTCCTTGAAGAGGTCCTTCACATCCCTTGTAAGTTGGATTCCTAGGTATTTTATTGTCTTTGAAGCAATTGTGAATGGGAGTTCACTCGTGATTTGGCTCTCTGTTTGTCTGTTATTGGTATATAAGAATGCTTGTGATTTTTGTACATTGATTTTGTATCCTGAGACTGCTGAAGTTGCTTATCAGCTTAAGGAGATTTTGGGCTGAGACAATGGGGTTTTCTAGATATACAATCATGTCATCTGCAAACAGGGACAATTTGACTTCCTCTTTTCCTAATTAAATACGCTTTATTTCCTTCTCCTGCCTAATTGCCCTGGCCAAAACTTCCAACACTATGTTGAATAGGAGTGGTGAAAGGGGGCATCCCTGTCTTGTGCCAGTTTTCAAAGGGAATGCTTCCAGTTTTTGCCCATTCAGTATGATATTGGCTGTGGGCTTGTCATAGATAGCTCTTATTATTTTGAGAAATGTCCCATCAATACCTAATTTACTCAGAGTTTTTAGCATGAAGGGTTGTTGAATTTTGTCTTGAAATGAAGGAAAAAATGTTAAGGGCAGCCAGAGAGAAAGGTCGGTTTACCCACAAAGGGAAGCCCATCAGACTAACAGTGGATCTCTCGGCAGAAACTCTACAAGCCAGGAGAGAGTGGGGGCCAGTATTAAACATTCTTAAAGAAAAGAATTTTCAACCCACAATTTCATATCCAGCCAAACTAAGCTTCATAGGTGAAGGAGAAATAAAATACTTTACAGATAAGCAAATGCTGGGAGATTTTGTCACCACCAGGCCTGCCCTAAAAGAGCTCCTGAAGGAAGCACTAAACATGGAAAGGAACAACCAGTACCAGCCGCTGCAAAATCATGCCAAAATGTATAGACCATTGAGACTAGGAAGAAACTGCATCAGCTAACGAGCAAAATAACCAGCTAACATCATAATGACAGGTTCAAATTCACACATAACAATATCAACTTTAAATGTAAATGGACTAAATGCTCCAATTAAAAGACACAGACTGGCAAATTGGATAAAGAGTCAAGACCCATCAGTGTGTTGTATTCAGAAAACCCATCTCACATGCAGAGATACACATAGGCTCAAAATAAAAGGATGGAGGAAAATCTACCAAGCAAATGGAAAACAAAAAAAGGCAGGGGTTGCAATCCTAGTCTCTGATAAAACAGACTTTAAACCAACAAAGATCGAAAGAGACAAAGGAGGCCATTACGTAATGGTAAAGGGATCAATTCAACAAGAAGAGCTAACTATCCCAAATATATATGTACCCAATACAGGAGCACCCAGATTCATAAAGCAAGTCCTGAGTGACCTACAAAGAGACTTAGACTCCCACACATTAATAATGGGAGACTTTAATACCCATTAGACACATGAATTTGGTTAACATTTTTTAAAAACCTTTTATCCTTTGGATTTTTCACCATTGTTCTTTTTTTTCTATTTGATTTATTTATGCTCTTTCTTTCTTTACAGATTTTCATTGAATTTGCTTCTCTATCTCCTACCTTTTCAGGATTGATACTCGTATCAGGGATTTTTTTTTCTTACATATGTACTTAAGAACTTAAATTTTTTTTTCTAAGCTTAGCTCTAACTTCATCCCATAAAACTTGATTTGTTATGTCTTTATTTTCATTCGGTTCAAAAATTTTTTTATTCCTTTAAGATTACTATTTTGACCCATAGGTTAAGTAGGACTAAATTACCTAATTTACAAACATTTGAAAACTTTCCAGTTATGTTTTGGTTTTTATTTCTAGTTTAATCCCACTGTTAACAGAGAACACACTATGTATGATATCAGTACTGAGAAAGTTTTGAGACTTGCTTTATAGCCCATGTGTCTAATGTCAACATTAGACACATCAACGAGACAGAAAGTCAACAAGGATACCCAGGAATTGAACTCAGCCCTGCACCAAGCGGACCTAATAGACATCTACAGAACTCTCCACCCCATATCAACAGAATATACACTTTTTTCAGCACCACACCACACCTATTCCAAAATTGACCACATAGTTGGAAGTAAAGCTCTCCTCAGCAAATGTAAAAGAACAGAAATTATAAAAAACTATCTCTCAGACCACAGTGCAATCAAACTAGAACTCAGGATTAAGAATCTCACTCAAAACCGCTCAACTACATGGAAACTGAACAACCTGCTCCTGAGTGACTACTGGGTACATAACGAAATGAAGGCAGAAATAAAGATGTTCTTTGAAACCAACGAGAACAAAGGCACAACATACCAGAATCTCTGGGACACATTCAAAGCAGTGTGTAGAGGGAAATTTATAGCACTAAATGCCCACAAGAGAAAGCAGGAAAGATCCAAAATTGACACCCTAACATCACAATTAAAAGAACTAGAAAAGCAAGAGCAAACACATTCAAAAGCTAGCAGAAGGCAAGAAATAACTAAAATCAGAGTAGAACTGAAGGAAATAGAGACACAAAAAACCCTTCAAAAAATTAATGAATCCAGGAGCTGGTTTTTTGAAAGGATCAACAAAATTGATAGACCGCTAGCAAGACTTATAAAGAAAAAAAGAGAGAAGAATCAAATAGATGCAATAAAAAATGATAAAGGGGGTATCACCACCGATCCCACAGAAGTACAAACTACCATCAGAGAGTTTTTTTATCTTAACAAAATAGACAAATAATTATCTAATGTAATCAAAACAGAAATATTATATACCATGAGAAATTATGTGAAGAAAATTACCATAGAAAAAGGCCCCCAAAAGACACAAATATAAGAGAAACTAAATATACAATTATAGCTAAAGATTGCAATCACCTTTTTAGTAGCTGATTTAAAATGCAGACCAAAACCAGGAGACAATTAAAAGATCTGAAAACACCAGTAATAAACTTCACCTAACTGATACTAATAGAATCCTGTATCTAACACCTGCATGAAACACATTGTTTTCAAGTGCAAACTGAACATTTACCAAAATTGATTATATGCTGGGCTATAAAGCAAGTCTCAAAACGTTTCTCAGTACTGATATCATACATAGTGTGTTCTCTGTTAACAGTGGGATTAAACTAGAAATAAAAACCAAAACATAACTGGAAAGTTTTCAAATGTTTGTAAATTAGGTAATTTAGTCCTACTTAACCTATGGGTCAAAATAGTAATCTTAAAGGAATAAAAAAATTTTTGAACCGAATGAAAATAAAGACATAACAAATCAAGTTTTATGGGATGAAGTTAGAGCTAAGCTTAGAAAAAAAAATTTAAGTTCTTAAGTACATATGTAAGAAAAAAAAATCCCTGATACGAGTATCAATCCCGAAAAGGTAGGAGATAGAGAAGCAAATTCAATGAAAATCTGTAAAGAAAGAAAGAGCATAAGTAAATCAAATAGAAAAAAAAGAACAATGGTGAAAAATCCAAAGGATAAAAGGTTTTAAAAAAATGCTAACCAAATTCATAAACCCTTAGCAAGATCAATTAAGAAAATGAAATGCAAGAAAAAGCACAAATATTAGTACAACAAATGAAATTGTTGATATCACTACAAGTCCTATACGTTTTACAGACATTTAAAAATAAAAGAATATTATGAAAAACTCTATGCCAATAAATTTAAAACTTTATATGAAATATATAAAATTATTGAAAAAGGCAACTTTGTACTCATAAAGAAAACTTCAGCCTCTCATGACTTAGCTGGTAAATTTTTCCAAGCATTAAAGAGAAACAATGCCAATTTGATTATATGTTTCAAACAATAGGTTCAGAAGAAAAGAAAAAATGAAATACTTCTCAATTTATTCTATGGTTTATTGATACCAAGACTAGACAAAAACCTCATAGGAAAGGAAAATTTCAATTACAAGGAAGCTCAATATTTCTTATGAAAATAGACATGAAATATCCTATATAAAAATAACAATAAATCCCAAAACATACAAAAGAAAAATGCATCTTGACCAAGCTTCATTTATTCTATGACTATAAAATTGACTAAATTTTGGAAAAAATCAGTATAATTCACCATTGCATCAGAATAAAGAATTATATGATTTTCTTAGCTGTTGGAGAATATACATTTAATAATATACAATATCCATACATAAGTTTTTTAAAACTTTGGGGCAATCTTGAAATGGCAGGAAACTTTCATAATCTGATAATATGTATGCACAAAAAGCTGATAGCAAATATCTACTTGATAATAAAATATTGAAAGCATTTTAAGAGAAGAATGCCCAGGGCTTCTGTTTACCATGGTCTTAGAATCTACAGAAAAATATCTATAATTAATAAGTCAATTTGGCACATTCTCCCTCTATAGGGTCAATATACAAATATTAATTTTATTTCTATATCATAGAAACAAAAAAATAGAAAAGAAAAAATATTTGTAACTTTTAGGTTCAGGGAAAGTGCAGGTTTGTTACATAGGCAAACTCATGTCACAGGGTTTGTTGTAGATTATTTCATCACCCAAGTACTAAGCCTAGTACCCATTAGCTATTTTTCCTGATCCTCTCCCTCCTCCCACCCTCCACCTTCTCAAAGGTGCCAGTGTGTGTTAGCCCCCTCTATGTGTCTACGAGTTTTCATCATTTCTCTCCCACTTATAAGTGAGAACATGTGGTATTTGGTTTTCTATTCCTGCATTAGTTTGTTAAGGATAATGACCTCCAGCTCCATCCATGTTCCTGCAAAGGACATGATCTGATTCTTTTTTATAGCTGTATAGTATTCCATGGTGTATATGTACCCCGTTTTCTTTATCCATTCTACCATTGATGGGTTATTAGGTTGATTCCCTGTCTTTGCCACTGTGAACAGTGCTGCAATGAACATTTGCGGGTATGTTTCTTTACAGTGGAATGATTTATATTCCCTTGGGTATGTATCCAATAATGGTGTGGCTGGGTCAAACGATATTTCTGCTTTCAGCTCTTTGAGGAATCATCACGCTGCTTTCCATAATGGCTGGACTAATTTACACTCCCACCAATTGTGTATATGTTCCCTTTTCTTTGCAACCTCACCAGCATCTGTTATTTTTTTACTTTTTAGTAATAGCCATTCTAAGTTTTGTGAGCTGATATCTCATTGTGGTTTTGATTTGCATTTCTCTAATGATCAGGAATGTTGAGCTTTTCTTCATATACTTGTTGACCACAGGTATGTCTTCTTTTGGAAAGTATCTATTCATGTCCTTTGCCCACTTTTTAATGTTTTCTTTCCTGTAAATTTGTTCAAGTTCCTTATACTAGGCCTTTGTCAGATGCAGCAGACTTAAACAGATTCTTCATAAAAGAAGCATATCAAAGGGCAAAGAAGTATGTGAAAAGGTTCTAACCCTTGTTAATCATCAGAGAAGCACAAATTAAAAACATAATAGGATTCCACTACTTACCCACTAGAATGACTATAATCTTACAAGATGAGACTACCAAGTTCATACCAAGCCAGGATGTGGACCATCTAGAAATTTCATATACTATATTAGTTGTATGTTTATATGTCCAAAATATTTATAATTACATATGTATGTATACAAATTATGTATTCATATGTATATATGTATGTACAGACTTAAATAAATAAACAGGATCTCATGGACCAAATGATGGGTATAGCACCTTTCCAAAGAGTATTTATGCTTTATATGATAAAATTAATAACCCATAAGGTTGTCAAATGTAACCTAGCCCTTACTTATGACAGATATTGTTAAACAATATTATTAGTCTCTTCTAACAATCTTTTAGGCAAACAATCTTAAAGATGCAGTCACTACCAACATTAGAAAGTGGAATAAAATCTGTTGTCATCCCTGGCTGAAGCATAAAAATAAATCATTAACACCAGGATTTCAAACTTTGTGGTATTACTTGTTTGATGGAGAGAGCTCTGGGTTGTAAGACTTCTGTATGCCTTTGATCACACCACTAAGCAGGCACCTATTCTGCCGCAGACTAAGGCCGACTTTGCCCTGAAGCCATAGCAGCTTGACAGGACTGACACACCTAAACCTCAAACAGAATCCAGGTCAACCATTTTTGATAAAAGATCCCATGAGAATGACCTTACAATATTAGTAACTACTAAAGTTTTGATTGTTTATTAGGAAATAAAATGTTCTCTTGAAACTCTCCCTAGAGGAGAATCAGAACTTTTAACGTTTGAGAAAGACCCTAAAATTGAAAAAGCATCCTCTTTATGTTAGATAATCATTTCAGAATACTCTTTAAATTTACATAGCACACATCTCAGTAGTAAATATTTTCTGAAAATTCTTATTTGACGTATTAAGCTATCTTTCAGTTATTACTTAATATTGTGACTATACATTGGAGATTCACATTTTCTTTTGGTAAATTGTATTCTTAGACACAAAATAAGCATGCATTTATATATTGTGTCCAATAATATTTATCTTATATAAAATATAGTTCTTAATGTTTCATAAAATGGCTTCCTGAAACAATGTCTACTTTCTCTTATACTTTTAATACCTATGAATCACCTATTATAATTAATTACAAACTAATCATTTTCACTTTTTCATAATCATGTGAGGTTGGAAGCAAGTAATTTATCCAATGTTTCAAGAGATAGGTCACAGCAATTTGTATAAAGTCATAAATTTTTGTTATATTTTGAAACCAAAAAAATGCATATTTGACTTATTCTCTAATGTACCACAGCAAACGAAAACCTGGTTTTTGATTAAGTATTCACGACAATGTCATCTTTTCTCTATGTTGATTGACTTACGAGATGAAGGATCATGGCCTGGAATATTATCAATACCCAGAACACAGGCTAATGCTCAGAAAATACTTGCTGAATATTCTAAATGGAAAACTGTTTTCTAAATTAATAAATCGATGATTTCATGGAAGTATCTTTCCCTAGAAACTTACCTAAATGGCAATCATAGAAATTCTTTTCCATATTCTGCAGAAAACAGCAGATGATCTCTCATGGCATAGTGAAGATGATGCACTTCCTCTTCAAATCCTAATAAGTTAATTTCCTATAGCAAGTAAGAGTTTGGCTGTTGCTTCAAATAAAACTCATCTTCAAGGTTCACATATTATTTGTACTGCACCCTCTTCTGGTACCTGAAATCTCCTAACCAGGTATTGAAATCTTTTTACATGCAACTGTATTTAATAGCTCTAATAGTCACATAAGTGCTTGCTTAAGATGGTCAGAGGGACCTTGAGGCTCGTACCCAGTAAGGTAACAAAAGACCTATAAGATGGTTAGTGAAAAATCGAATGAAATAGAGAAATCTTAGTGTCTGATAGGCAGAGGTTCCGGCTCAGTGTTCTGTGTGAATTAATTCTTTTATCGGGAATGGTTTTTACGAGCATTTTCTTTCTATGCATACCAATTCCAGAGGAGCGGCTATATCAGACTGAAAGGCATCAGAGTTCAGCCAACTCAGAGCCATTTATTTATTGAAAAGTTTATCTCTGTATTAAATTCTTACTGAAGAGGGTTTCATTAGGCCCACAAGACCACTATAAACAGGGAGCTGTTGAGTTATTAGGAAAACGAATCGGGAGCTAACTTCTCAGTCTGTTTTTTGTTCCCATTGCTCACACACCAAGGCTGCCAATGGTGCCAAGAGAGATGCTTGTATTCAACTTGGAATTTTTTTTTATTTCCTGCATTTGAGCAGGCCACAATTTATATCACTCAGGTCTCCTTAAATTAGTCCAAGAGGATTTCATTTTACAGGCCTGCTTGACTGGGATCCTTTTGGCACGATGGGTTCAGCTTTGTATACCACTGAGATTCATATTTTATGTGTGTGTAAAAACCCCAGCCATGAATCTAGCAGCTCAAAGCTTCACCTTCATTCTTTACAGCTCAGTTCAGAGCCCGGCACATTTCCATAGGCTGAGTCTCAGGGCAGCTCCTGGCTGAGCTGAAAGGACAAAAGCTAAAAATAGATTAACGAACTCAGGGGCGTAAGAAGAGAAAACAGGACTCTTTCAGTTCTTCTTTACATCACACTTCCCGAATTAATATGATGTGGACCTAATGCCTCCCACTCACATGTTTAAATTGAAACAGCACTTTTGGCCAGGCATTGTTTTCTGCTTTTAAGTAAAAGAGGTCTTAGAATTGTCAGAGGCTTCTGAAATCCTGTCACTACCATGGACCTACTTGGCTAGGCTGCCAAGCTTCAACCTCCTGTTTTCGCTCCTTTTCACCAGATACTCTCTAGCTGCAGTTGCATCTCTGTTTTGTGGTCTTGCTTTTCTTCTAACTCCATTGGTCTACAAACTTAAAACAGCTGCCATAGCAGGGCTGATAAAGCAAAGTGCAAAAGAGAGCTGGGAAGTTTTGATTTGTTACTATTACTATAATTTTGTAGGATTTTCAGAAATCCTGCTCTATATCAATCCACAATGATATATCTTCGAGTATAATGTTGTTCAGTGCTGAATAGAAGCAGTGTCCATAAATGGCACTGTAAGAATGCATGTATGTTATAGATAATAGAGCAATGCCCAGAGGAGTGAACAGATCGATGAGAGTTCTGTTTCCGTTTCTATTGTTTGTCTCTAATCATTTGCTTATTTGAACTAAAGTTGATTGCCTTCCTTGGCATTATTAATGTGTGTAATAAACTATAAAGTCCATAGGTCTATGGAGTTGTTAATATTTTAACACAATAAAAGTTGTAATCCCAATATTATATCTTTCTTAAAATAACAAATCTTGTCTTTAGAACCACGATTCATGAATTTCCTAATGAGTTCTTTCTCTATTATAAAATATTGCCTTCTACTTAATTTTCATCAACTTGTAAATTTGTTAAAGTTTTATGTAATTGTGATAGATAGAAACTATGTCCTCTGGGGCTTAACACCTAGATGACAGGTTGATAGGTGCAGCAAACCATGATGGCACCTGTATACCTATGCAACAAACTTGCGCATTCTGCACATGTATCCCAGAACTTAAAGTAAAAATTTAAAATAATAATAATAATGGAAAACTACTGGGTATCCAGCACCTATCTAATGCCAGAGAATTCTATGAATAAAAACAATGCCACCTTCTCCATCCCCAAGAAGCTGACAATCTAGATACATAAACTATACGCATAGAAATAATGAGAATATCAAGCAATATATGACTAATTGGCAAAATAATTAGTGATGGACAGAATGTATTGTGAGATTATGAAGAAGGAAAAGATCAAAATGTATTTTCAATCATCTAGAAAGACATCATAAAGTAGATAGGATTTGACTTGGGCATTAAAGGAAAGATAGAATTAGTGTAAAGCAAAAAACAGAGGGAGAAAATATTTTTCCAGAAAAATGAAGAAAGGAGTGAAAGTGCCCAGAAGGAATAAGGGCTCAAAAGCCAGAAAAGCATATTCTTGGAATGGTGTCCGCAATGCTGGTCTCCAGTAAACAGAAAGTGTTTGTCTGTCACATGGTTGATATCTCTGTGAGCCACACGACAGAACATGTACAGGATCTGGAACATGTATCTACAGTTGAGACTGGAACAGCTAAGTAATTGTTTTTTCATATCAAAGTGACTTATCTAAATATCAGTCCTCCTCTCACTCCTTCCTTTATTCTGTTCTTTTTTTCCTCCCTTTTATTCTTTTTCTCTCCTTTTCATATCTTCTCTTTCCTTCCTTTATTTTATTATTTCCATCCAGGTAAAAATCCAAAGCTTGTATTAAAATGTGTGCGGATGAAACGAAGACCTAGTACAATAACATGTTAGTTTACATTTTAAAAATACCAGCTACTGTAACAAAGAACCCCACTCTTAGTAATTTAACACAATAAAGATTTGCTTCTTTCTACTGTTGCAGTGCAATGCAGATTGATGGAGGTGAGCGAGTTCACTTGGAGACCCAGCCTCCTCTTATTTAATGGCACTGCTATCCTAATTTTTCTCAGAACCTTCCCCGGTGTCTACATCTGACTGGAAGATGAGGGAAGAGAACACATGGAAGATAGCACTGGGGATTTTGTGGGTGGACCTGGAAGTGGCACACACATCACTTCTGTCTGCAGTTGCATTAACTGGAACTCAACTGCAAGGGAGGCCAACAAAGCAGTCTAGGTATGGCCCCAGCAGGAAGAGGGAATCCGTTTGATGCACAGCTATCCAGTTCTCCCTGCAACTGCTAAGAGCTTGGGTTTCACATGTTTGAAATCAAAAACTTTAGTGTCATTCTTTACCCTGAGAGAAAGCACATGGCCTGAGAAAATATTAGAACTTTTAACTTGTGTGAGTACTTGGAGAACAGAACTCCATAGGAAGATTCAGATGGGTAACTTTGTCCTCTATCCCACAAGTGATGAATCAATGCTGGATTCAATGATAACGAACACCAATGGCTGGTGCTGTAGAATTAGTTACCGTATACATAGTGCCTACAGAGAACGGGCAGTACCTTTGAAGAAGGAGGCAGGAAATCACTAGTCACCGATATTGACAACCACCCATGTGAGGTTGGAGTGTCAGAGTAGCAGTGGCACTGTCCAATTCCTTCAAGTATGTCTGAAGTGCAACACTCCATTTCTCACTCCTCTATCCTCCAATCACCACTTTACCAAAAATAGGAGAGAAGGTCAGAGCATCTTATTGAGGTAGAGTTGGGGTAAAGAAGATGGGAAGAGACTGCTCTCTTCTACCAGGAAGCAGCTACAGCAGGAAGAGACTTTTATTTTGGCAAAGAAGGTGGCAGGCAGGTCTTCTATGAACTGATGGCCTAGCTAGAGTGGAAGGGGTTTACAGACACACATAGCCCAGCTCAGCCGGTGCACCCAACAGAGTCACAGAGCCCCAAGAGATCGACTGTGATCTTTAGCAGCATGCCATAATGAGAGAGAACCAGCAAGTTCTTCAGTGGGACTAACAGTCTTGCACAGATGGCCCAAAACACTTATCTTTCAGCCACAGAGGCAGATACCATCAGCTACATAAAAGCCCCCACACCCAAGACTCCAGCACTTGGTGGAGGGCACCTCTCAGGGAGGGCAATCTGTGGCAGAGGGAGGGAACAGTAAGAGAGTGATGGTGTAGGAGAACCAAAAGCAGATAGTGCCAACAGAGAGACCAAATACCAAAGTTGGAAGAGGCATCAAATTACAGGGTAGCATAATATAATGGATGATCATATCAAAGTTTAAGTCCCAGCTCAGAGAGTTTCTTGCCATGTGAATGTGGGCATCAATCCTAGTGAGTTACTGTAAGGTTTAAATTTGATATTGCATAGAAAGAGTTGAATATAATGCTTGACACATAGTAAGTACTCAAGAAATGTTAGCTAGTTGTAAGGTTGTCATCGTAGTAAGAAGTAGTTGTAGTGATGGTGGTTAAAAGTAGTGATAGTCATGGTAGTAGCGGTAGTGGTGGTCTAGTAATTACTATATCAATTTATGAGTTGGCTTTCTGTAAGTACTGTTGAGGTTACAAAAAAAAAAAGGCATATCAGTACCAGTTGACCATTTGGGAAAAAACAGACCCATAGTTAAGAAAAGTGGTTGGCTGGAGCTTTTAGGCTACAGTAAAGAAACTTTATACATACACACACACTCTCTGTCTCCCTCTTAGTTTTCTAAAGACTTTTGTTTGAAGAATAGTAATCAAGAAAGGTGTGTTTAAAGGCCTCATGCTTAATTCTTCCTGCAATGCAGCTAAGAGCAGGAAGTATGGGGGCTATTCTATTCGGGAAATATATTAAAAACATAGCACTGAGCTGTATAGAAGCACGCAAAAGATCTTTTAAAAAAATTAAGTTGCAAGAGGGAGGGAGCATCCCAGTACTCATCTCTTCCCAATTCACCCATTTTTCTACCTCAAATTCAGGTTACATATATTATTCCCTTCATTTACTTGCATTATTTTTCCCTGCAGTATACGAAACAATGGATTAGCTGCCATTCTTTCCCAAGCACCCTGAATATCATCTTTCTTGCTTTATGCTCCAAGAATTCCTTTCAACTAAATGAGGGTCAAACCATCTGATCTATTCAAGTCAAGCCAAGAGACCATCTTTACAAAATAGCACTGTTTCTAACAAGAGAAAGAAACAAGCAAAGTGATATAACTTTTTATTTCTGTTTATACGTACATAAATAAAACATGTCCTTCCTCAAGATAAAGTAATCGCTGCATAACTAGCCTTTCTTCTTCTGTGTTTGAGATGTTTTCAAAGAGTCCTTTAATGTTTCACTCTCTTTGAGCCAATCACTCAAAGCCTTCAGAGCCTCTCCGCTCCAGGTCTCAGCTTCCCTTGGCCTTTCTGCCATTTGCTTTTATCTCTTCCTTCTGAACAGCTGCTCCCTGATTACTGTTTTAACTTTTGGTGAGATTTTATTTATTTCCCTTTCTCTCATCCTATGAAGTAGGCAGGTTTTAGTTTTGTGAACCATATATTCAATTGTTATCACATCTTTCCACTTTTTCTTTCTTGTTGTAATGTCCTATGACGATGGAAAGGAATTGAGAAATACCGTTGCCTTGAGAGTTAATGGAATTTGCAGTGGAAAAAGCAAAACTGCTACAACCTAAATATTTGTTCAAATTCCACAGGGAAGTGTCCACTGACCACAGAAACATTGCTCTTTACCTTGTCAATTAAATAAAAACAAAGGGAATGTGTAGGCATTTTCTAAAACAATAAAAGAAATAATCATTTGGATTTCTGTTATCCTGCCAAACTGAAGATCTCAAGGCACTTTCAGTAAATTATATTCAAGCATAGTTATCAACCACTATTTCAGCTTGTAGGTAATAATTTTAATGCAGCCATAGCCACATGTAAGAATATTAAGCTATACTTATATGAAATGACAATTATACTCACTCATTAAAAATTGTATCATTAAATGAGAAATTTAAATAACTGGCTTACCTTTTAGTTGAAAAATACATCAGTTTAATAAGGGACCCGTAAATGGACTATAGAGAGAGTTGTCATTTAAAGGCTGCCTGAGGTTCCTCTA
Organism: Gorilla gorilla gorilla; assembly: GCF_029281585.2. Classification (NCBI taxonomy): domain Eukaryota; kingdom Metazoa; phylum Chordata; class Mammalia; order Primates; family Hominidae; genus Gorilla; species Gorilla gorilla. Next base: position 92,457,143 of record NC_073224.2, on the reverse strand, counting down.
AACAGGAGATAAAGGTAGAAACTCATCTTAAAGCAAATCTTATTGTTCCATGACATGTATGAATTTCCTGTCATCATTATGTACATGTAAGTTAATTTGGCTACCACTGTTGTGCTGAAGGATTTAAAGGGAACCATTTGTGTCTTCAGAAACAACTGCCAGTGGAGGTACAGATCCCTGTCTAGGGAGAATGTGGTTATGTTTCATGTAGGGATTCGGGAGCCAAGTGGAAGGAAAAAGCTAGGGAACCTGGCCACTTCCATTTTGAAGTCTGATATTATTAGACCTCTTCTGATGGACTGAGATTGTTCTGACCAAGACACATTGGAATTAGAGATCAGTGGTGCCTAAATTGAATCCATCATGATGGGGGAAGGATCTGTCAGGGGTTCCAGGCTCAACACTGCAGCGTAGCCAGTTGTGAAAGGGAGAGTTGGTTCTGACGCATGTGGCTGCTGCTCAAAGCTCCTTCTAATTCAGCCACCTTGACATTGGAGAACTGTACTTTGAGAACAATGGCTTAGTATGAGAATATAAGCTAAAAACTACCCTTAGCCAAGAAGATGGACTCATATCTACCTCTCTTGAAGAAACCATGTTGTCCACAGCAGCGTAAGTTTTCACCATAGCAGTAGACACCTAAATAAGGCTCACATTCAATTATGAGGACCTACTTTCAAAAGCTACCCTGTAATAGCAGCAAAGGCAATGGAATTTAAGTTAAGGGATTGACAAGATCAGATTTGGCAATTATTATCATTTGGCAATGATATCATTTGGCAATTCTTATCATTTGGTACAGAATTTGGCAATTCTTATCAGATCTTGTCATTAAAATAGAGGAAGCGGCACACTGATGGGGACATCTAAAAGGACATATCTTCCCGAATGCATTTAACCACTTCCAGCCATGTCTATTGTCAACAAGGCATGGACACTCAAGAAAGAATAATAAAGGTGCCCCTTCTAAACTAATGCAAGGAATGGTTGCAGAGTCGCCTGTCAGACATTGCTTGCTGATAGAGATTATGCGGGTTGCATCCTGTTTGAAATCTAGCCTAGGAGATTCCAATTCTGGTATGACTAGATTGAAATCAATCTGTGTTGAAACTTTCACCAGTTTACACTGCAGGAGAAAAAGAAAATATATTTTTTTCATATATTTTTTTTCAGATACATTATATTATACCAGATAGCTTATATCTTTCCTAATAAGTTGGTACTAAAGTGGTTTTTGTTTTATGCAATAATGGTGTAAGCATAGGGTCATTTTTTTTATAATGGCATTATTTTGAAAATAAAATTTGTCAGTCACTATATTGCTGGTTCTCAGGTGCTCTCTCTCTCTTTCTCTCTCGCAGTAGGCTAAATACAAAAGAATAGAAAGAATGATGTAGCAAACATGCCTAAAGAGTATTTCAATTTCTGCCCTTTTCCCAAAAACGTATGCCTTTTTTCCAAAAACGTACACTCTTTCCCAAAATATTTAGAAGATCCAAGAAATGGAATCATCAAAGCCAGTCAAATTACCCAAGTGTTTATTATGGATAATCTATGGTATTGTAACATTTTGAACATGCTAATAAACTCATGAAACTACTAAGGGGAGAAAACAGGAAAGAGTTTCATACTAAAAAATAGAGCTGGCAGGGCCGTGTGTTCAGCTGTTAAAGGATTCACCTCTACTACAAGACATTATGAAAAATTACATTTCTCTATTTACATATCTTATCTACAAACTATAAGCTTATTGTGCATACAGTTTTCCTTGATTTACTTTTCTATTTCTAGCCCCAACATAGTACCTTTCACAGAGTAGGTCAATAAGTGTTTGCTGACTAAATCAATAAGTATTAGTTTTCTGTTAGATAATAAAATCTTTCAAATGACTGATACATTGAGAGAGAAAAATAAAAGAAATGGGAAACTACTATAGTAATAAAGATGGTTAATTACTTAAGTAAGAATTTGCTTTTTCTTTTAAGACCCAATCAATCCAAGAACCTATTTTTGAATACGCTAGCTTAGTATATAATGATTGCCTAGATGTCAATATACAAATATGGAGATTTTGTTTCTATAGACCAGGATTTGCAAACTATGGCCCGTGAGCCAATCCAACCTGATACCTGTTTTGCAAATAAAGTTTTATTGACACACTCCCATAAGTTATGTATTATCTATGGCTACTTTCACACCACAATGGCAGAGTTGAGTAGTTGTTATAGACATCTGTGGCCTGGTTCATAAACATAAAGCCAAGTTTATTATCTGGCTCTTTGCAGAAAAAAGTTTGGTGATCAAAAGTAGCTATAGATCATCACTCTCCTATACATCCTAAGCCTAGTTAAATGGCAAGTTTGATTATATGTCTCATAACTAAATGAATTTACTAGTCTCTTGATTGTGCCCTTAATAAATCTTTAAGTGGACCATTCATCCAATTGGTCAATAAAACATCACAACATATCAATCCCTATCCTAACACACTGATGACCAAGCCAGTACATCCTGGTGGTAGGTGTATGCCACTTTTTCTGGATGCCGTCTCTTAAGCACATTCCAGGATCACATTTTACCATTCCATCTCCCATAGAATATGATGCAAGCTGAGGAGAACTAACTATGCATCCAGAGAAAAGTGGCTTTCCAAAATAGTCATGCATGACAATATCGAAGCATGAATGGAAAGGCTGTGTTTTAATGGTACCCGGGATTTGTTTCAATCAGGTACAGACACAGAAATGGTTGTCATAAAGGAAGAAGTTTTTATATTACTCACAGTCCCCTAGAGACAAGAGGCATAGCATACCATGCAGAGCCACATGGGGAAGCACCAAGGTGAGATGAGCAAGCAGAAAGAGAGAGAGAGAGGAGCTGTGAATGGGAACCTTTACTGGGTTTCTCATGGGAAGAAACAGGTGAGGCAGGGTAAGCAGCCTTGAGATTGGACAGTTTGAATAATTTTGGTAGGCTCTGGCTCTAGGGGTGGTCCCTAGTTGTCCAGTACCTGGCCTTGAGGTGATTAGGACAGGGTGATAGTGTCCTAGGGTGGACGGAGGCAGATAGGTTATGTTTTCTTTGTATATCGAAGGTATGCTTGTAGGTTTACTATCTCTAAGAAACAGCTAACCTAGTGGGGTAGGGGAGGAGACCCTCCTAAGTCAGTAAGACCCCATGTGTCAGAGCATCAAGAATACAGAACATTTAAAAATACAGTTGCTACAGGTAGCAATGTTTAATGTTGGCTAGATCCAGAACTACCATGTCTCTAGTTCATTCTTAGAATCTGGATTGCAGTGCAGTACTTTACATTTTGTTCTGGCGCTGGGCATGGGCTTCTTATTAGCTTTCCTGGGTGGAGGACTCCAATCTGCTGTTTGTGACTACTTTACTTCCCAGGACAGGCTTAAGCCACAGAAAGGCACAACATTTGGGAGACAAAGGCAGACTGAGTTCTGGGGAAAAGTTTAGTGAGATTTCAGGACAAGCAATGGGCCAAAGAGGAGTCAAGAATTGTCAATCAAGAACACATTAATTGAGACAGTAGCAACTCCATTCCAGTTCTGAGAAGGCATTCATATCCAGGAAAGCATCCCAGCTCAGAGAGTAGAAAAGCATTCACTCTCACCCCTGTCCTTTAAGTCCATGAGACTGCCACACACCACTCAAATCAGCCAGTTAGGCAAGTACAGCACATCTCTGAATTGTCTACAAAAATCACCCAGAATCATTTGTACGCTGTCCGCTCTTCCTCTGAACTTGCATCTGTCAAATGGTAAGCTCCCAATTCTATATGTTAACCTTGATTCTGCCTTTGCCCTTTGTACCTGGTGTCTGTAACCAGCATTTGATTTCAACTTTCTTTAAAGAGACTTAGTGTTGGCTGGCCCCCTGGGTCTTCACCTTTAACCCACAGTTTCACAGTTTCCCTCCACTCCTCATAGGCTGTTTGGCTGTACCATATGTTCACCTCCACTCACCTTATACCTTACAATTATTGAGAAGGGAAGTGGGCATGCCAGGGTAAGATCTCAAGACTTTTGAGTAGAGGCAGAACACAGGTATCCAGAGAAATCTATCTAATACGCATTGAAGAAGACCAGAATCAGGCCCAGTCTAGAAAAACAATGCCAACAGTGCCCAAATGTCCAGCTAGGTAAGAGAGCTCTTCTCTACCAGGAATGGCAGTTATCAAATAGAAAAACTCCAAATATCTTGCCAACCCAGACCAGAGATGGAGAGATAGTCAGATGGGGGTCTTACAAAGAATGGAATCAAGCAGCCATTCTTCAGTACTGCCACTGAAAAACGAAGAGATAAGTTCATCATCCTCCAAAGGCCCATAGATATAACATAGTAGAATATAATCACATTAGTTAATATTTCTTGAATACTTGCTATATGCTAGGAGTTTAAATTTTTCAAAACTTTTTCAGATGAAAAAGGTAAGGATTAAAGATGGTGTGATCTGCCTGGGGTGCCGCATATATAAGGGTGGCTGGGACACTTTGAGAGTAAAAGCTGAGCTATCGGTAATTATGCTAACCAAATAGAAAAAGCCTGGATTGCCTGGAGAAAATCAGGAATACGACCATCCTGCATATAATAAGTATTGGAGCTGGTATTCAAACCCAGGCAAATCCTCTTCGGCCCCTCTCCTTACTGAGGCAAGGGCGTGAATATTATGTCCAGCTACAGCCATAGGTAGAATGTGCCACAGGAGGATGTGCCTGGCAGCCCGCAGGAAGCAGAGTGTTACTTCATGATGAGACATGAACCAGAGATTGACAGTTTGAAAATAGTGAATTGCAAAAGAGAGATTTTTAAAAATTGCAATATCCCAATAACATATGCCAAGATGTTTAATAAGAATGTATTTCTTATAATTATAGGAGCTGAAACAAAAACAGAGGTTGCAGGGAATTAGACAAAAGTCAGGCAGTTCAATGATTAGAATGGTTCCACATACACTGAGGAGTTGCAGAATTGTTACACCCTGGCATCAAATTAGACTTCTACACACCTGCCATATTTTTGCCTCAAAACAGATAATTAAAATATACCTCAATAACATCTTTATTGTTATAGTGTGTTGAGACCCAATTAATCCAAGCAATAAAAATAGTGATAATGCCTCAGATTTATATGACATCTATTTTTTTTTTCAGTCAAAGCTCGAATTGCTTACCTGGTAATTATTATCTCATGTATGTATGTAGTCATGGAATCATCTGTAGAAAGAAAGGTAGAATATAACTCTCTCTAGTTCTTTGCCTGCTCCCTCTATTTTATAGTTGGAGGAACTTGATTCTAGCATGCACAAATGGCTTTGCTGTGACCCAGGAGGGAAGAGAGAAGAGAAATCTCATTATGTGCATCTGTTGATGATACAACCTCATGTCATTAGTCAATAACAGAGTAATCGGCCCCACACTGAACTTCAGTGAGAGCCAGGACAGAAGTGGCTGCATAATGGTCCCTAGCCCCAATTCTACCACTGTTCTAAAAATTCCCTGATATCTATTTCTCCTTCTGTGGAATGGGAGAAAAAGGTATCTATCTCTTTTTAAATGAAATAAGGTACTTTATACAACTCTAAGTGTTATAAATATACAACCAGACATCGTAAGAGTGTCTGTGTAACAGGAAGAGAAACAAAGCCAATTCAGGACAACATTCCTGGACCAAGGAGTTGACGTGTCCTAAAGAGAGGAGGGAATACACTCTCTGAGGACACCTTGCCCTCATTCCCCCATTAACATTTTCACAGCCCTTCAGAAAAGGGTTCCAAGCTGGATTTCAGACCCTGCTGTTCTCCTCTCCAGTTTTTGCATAGCTCCTTGTTACATTTATCCTAATGCTGGTCTTCAAGGACTGTCTGCATGATTTCTAGTTCTTCTTCCCTTTGGAAATGAATGAAACATTCTATTCGAAAGAGCCCCATGGCCACAAAAAAAGAAAAAATTATAGGGCACTGGTACACTTCACATTTTGAGCCAAATAAGTTCAGATGCCCCCAGGATTTTTCTTTTTTCTCATAAAGTAATGGGAATTGTTAAGTGTTTTTTGAATTGCAATTCGGAAGATGCTGTGGTCCAATCCTGCAAAGGGCCCGAGGTCTCTCCCAGGAAGCAGTGAATGCAGCTCTCATGGAGCTCCTGATTGCAGAAATGCTGCTCCCTTGTGTTTCTGTTATTGTTGGTGTGTGAAAGTCAAGAGGGATAGAGTTTTGTTGGTTTGTGCATAGAAGCCTAAAACTCTTATGCCAAGTCTCCACACTGATGGCATGGCTGGGACTTGTGCCTGCTTTGCTACCATATTAGTTGTATGCATTCCAAATCTATGCATATTTCTGGAACAAAGAGATACAAATATTGTAATCACTTTCAGGGTACTCCTGTTAGCATCTCTGCTGAATTTTCTACTCTTATTTCACTTTATGACGCAATTTCTATGAAGCCAAAATTAAGAAGGATTGTTTATAGTCCGTAAACTCTCCCACTCCTCTATTCAGTATTTCCAGATCCTGAACACATGCCCAAGAGAAGTAAATTTTACCAAAATATGGACAACCATTCTGAAAAACTGAGGACCCATAAATTATTTACACATGCTAGACATTATCTAAAACTCTATAATATTCTGCATTTTCATAAAAGTTGAATATATTTTGATTGATGAGAAGTATTATCTGGATGTTTCACTGTAAGAAATGACCCCATGAGTATAGACTCTACATGATGTTACAAATACAAATATTCCAGAAAAGTTGGCACAAGGTGACTGTTATGTGGTTTTGCTGAAATTCAAATCAATTCAAGAAACATTTGTTGAATGTGTACTATATGCCAGCCTGGCCACTACTGCATGTTAGTATTACAACAGGGATGAGGAAAAGGGGAAAGGGTGAATATTTTCTGGAGCATCTGTTTTGTGTCAATCACCATGTTTGGTATTTTAAGTGCTTCAATTCACATGATCATTGAAATAAATATGAATGGTTAATTTTAATTTTCTCTGCTTTATAGATGGGAAAACTGAAGCTTTGATGGATTAAACAACTTTGGTCTTACAACTATGAAATGACTGGACAGGGTTTCAAACCTAGGTCTAATCCAAATTGAATGCCTCTTTCCATTTTTTCTGAAAAGGCTTCCTTGACCCTCCATATTCTGGGACTGACATTCCTCCTACGTACTCCTATTGCTTCCTGTTCTTCTCCTGTCCGTGTACTTGTCATATTTCATTATAATTGCTTAGTTTATAACCACCTGATAAATTTTTTATTGGGAAAGATTTTGGGAGTCTTGTTTGCCTTGGATATTAGTACAGTGACTGGCACATAGTAAGGCCCTAATAACCAACATTGACTAAATATATCATATCACGTTTCCTCAAAATACAAATTATACGAGCCATAAAGTTTTCTTTTTGACATGTAAGGAGAAAGCTCTGCAGTGTCCTCTGCTTCCTGTGGGTCCAAATGATCCTACTGAATTGAGGTAAACTAGGCCCTCTATGCAGCAGAGTCACTCTGGCATCACACTGTTGGCATCTGGTCTTGTCTATTCTAACTGACCACCACCTCTCTACTACCTTTAGTCTGATATAAATGCTTTGAATGTAAGCATTTAAGAAGAATTTTTTTTACCATTTTGATTGTACCAGACACTATCCTAGGACAAAGAGCACATGTCCCACATGTAAGAATCTGAGCCTCCCGGACAGGCGCCTTGACTCACACCTGTAATCCCAACACTTTGGGAGACCGAGGCAGGCAGATCACTTGAGGTCAGGAGTACAAGACCAGCCTGGCCAACATGGAGAAACCCCGTCTCTACTAAAAATATAAAAATTACCTGGGCATGGTGGCACATGCCTGTAATCCCAGTTACTGGCGAGGCTGAGGCAGGATTATCACTTGAACTTGGGAGGCAGAGGTTGCAGCAAGCCGAGATCGTGCCACTGCACTCCAGCCTGGGTGACAAGAGTGAGACTCCTCAAAAAAAAAAAAAGAAAGAAAGAAAAAAAGAATTTGAGCCTCATTGTAGTCCAACCCAGGGGGCTGGAGAGCCTTTGGCCAAAGAGGTTCTTGAAACATGTGACATCACCTGGGTGATATTTGTGAGAATGCTCAGTGGTCAATACATTGGATTAACAGATAAAAATGGATGGGGGACACCTACAGCTTCTATAAGTAAAGTCTCCATACTTCAAAATGTGAAGCTGGACCAGAGAATTGTTCAATTCCATTTGACTAATATTCTAAGCTTTGATCCTGAGCTGGCTAGCCACAGAGGGATAATTCCATAGTCATCTAGCAAATTAAAACAACTATTCATTTGTAGAATGAAAATAATACCTACACATAACCTTTAGTTTAAATCAGAGCTGAGATTTTCCACTTTTTGTGATCACACTACCTAGCTTCAAACTATGAGTGTATATAAACTGGAGGCTGCAATTGAATTCACTAAGAAAGCAATAACTATTCCTATCCAAGGTAAAGTAGTCTGAAAAAGTAAATTAAAACTTTTGGGTATAATATTGATATTTAGTTGATATTTCTTTGTAGCCACTACCAGGAAGATCACAAGAGAAATGTCCTATGGAAAGTGCACTATGAAATAGCACCAAAATCTCAAGACACAATCGAAAGGAAAAGATCTCAACTAGAGAGAAGAGAAAGCTTGAATTTCTTGGTGCTCAATTTATCCCTCTGAAGAATCAGGGCTGCTCTTGAACTAATTTGGAAAATAAAAAGCACATGTAAATTTAATGGATTTTATTACAACATCACAGTGGCAGTATTAACTGCTCATTTAAGGTGGAAAAATAGAATTTCAACTATTTCTAGCAGGAAAAGGACCTCAGATATTTGCCTAAGAATATTTAGTAGGTTAGTCATGAACTGCATACTGTTTGGAAGACGTAGAGTACGGTTCAAAAGTGGGTGATTCAAGAGCCTTGTTTATCTAACAGCGTGTATTTGAATTATCATTATTAAATTGAATTGCATTGAATGAATAATGAGCCATTTGATAACAATGTTAATTCAGTGAACCAGTATCTGCCTAGACCCAATCAGATAAATTTTTCACTCATTGAAAGATTTCTGGCCATTTAAGATAAATTATCTAGATCAACCAAAATTTTCAGGCATCCAGATTTCCAATTATGTTGACTTATTATCTTAGAACTTCAGCATATTAATTAGCAGTTTTATCTCTTCTTTCTGTATTTCTTGTTGTTTTTCCAGAGCTTTGTGTTGGGGTTAAATGCTGAGATACTTATGTAAATGAATTAGCAAACCCAGTATTCAAAGCTACTGGAATACAAAGCTGATAGAGATAGGAACTCATTCTTGGAGGCTGTGAATAAAACAAACTCTCTCCTAAGTTCTTTGGTTCACAGAGATACCCTTGGATTCCCAAGTCCATATAAGAGTCTTCCTTCTGTCATCAAGAGAAATTCAACCTTGAAAAAGGATACTGGAGCCTCATGGAACACTTCACAACTTAAGAAAAAAAAAGCCAAACGAGGAATTTGGGACTTCCAGATTGGGACCTTTTCTCGTGGTAACTTTTCCATATGCAAAAGTCCTCTCATGGCACAGAGGGTGGAGTTAATTACATCCAGCCAATGCAGTAGGTGATTTTGTGATGTTTGGGAAACAAAGCAAATTTTAGAGCCAAAACATCGCTTAAAGATCTTCTAGTATATCTTTCTAATTTTAGAGTCAAACATTAAAGCCAAGTTTGATTAAATAACTAGTTCAAGATCAAATTCAGTGGCGGAATTAAGAATAGGACCCAGACCTGCTAATTTCCTGATACCTACTATTTTACATCACCATTCCTGTTTTTCCTACTTAACACACACACCTTTTATTTTATTTTTTTAATGAGAAAGAGCACATTTATCCTATCTACCTCTCTTTTGAAAACGTAACATTTTTACCCTCTTGTCAACTCCGTCCCCATCACTTGCCTACTCTTTCTTTCACCCCTAAGCTATTTATGTAGTTAGAAAAAAATGTCTGAAAGCCTCAAGGAAACCAATATTTCTTGCGACATTCAAGCCCTCTCCTGTTCTGATGGCCAGGAATTCCACAGTCAGCATTTTTCTGCTGTTTCTATTGAAACCAGAAAGTAAGTGTAGGAGAAAGTTATCTGAAAATTTAAGAGCAACAAGAAAAATAAAAAAGTTTAGTTTAAATTTCGTTCTGGAAGCTATGAACTTTTCTATAACAGAAGGTCTTTCATTACGGTAGTGATAGGCAGCAGCAAGCTGTACTCACCAGACTAATTGTTGAATAGACAAATATTAATCAACATCACTCGACAATAAGGCTATCACCTCACTGTGCTATGTGGAGGTCAGCCACCTATCCACTCTGTTGGTCAGCTTCCAGTCTGGGGAGAGCATTACTGTTCTATTTCCTAGAGCTCTGTAAAGCAATAAAAGTCTGCTATGCCCTGGAGAAGAGAGCTATGTAAATATCAGTCAGCGTCTTGATGATAATACTTTGGATTTATACAACTTCCCTACTCCAAGGAGCCATGCATCCATAGGATCACTTATCTTGACAGCCTCTCTGCAAACAGAGGTGGCAAGTACCATTAACTCCATTTCACAGACGGGAAAGGCGAGATCGAATCTCTACGTTGCTGGGGTCACCCAACCAACTTAGGAGTCATAAGTGATGGTGACACTTTTTTAAACAACATGTTTTAGGCATTTTAAAACACAAAGAATAATTTTTATTTAACATGGATTTGTCCATTGGAGTCATTGATTTTAATTTGTCTTCATTGATTCCTTAGGGACTTTAATATTTTATTTTTCTGGCACTAAAGCTGAGTATAAATATTGTGAACTTTACTTAGGTGTTGACTCTCTTTCATTTACTCTCAGGGAGTGAAATAAGCTAAGAATCTCAACTAAAATTTTCCAGGTTTCTTGCATTGGACAGTAAATTATATATGATACATTGGATGCATGATAGATTATAAAGCACATAGAATTTGGAGCCAGGAATTTAGGTTCAAGTTCTGGCTATGTCCATTATAGGTTATAGATTTATTGTTTATCTCATAAAGTTTTATTTTTAAATTTATGATAAATGTATGTGAAAACATTTGATAAATGGTAAAATAATTCAAATATTTGTCAGTTCTTATAATTTAGATGCCATCATTTAAAAACTATATACTATACAGACAAACTGCTAACCTGTCTTTTGAACAGTGCAGTAGAAAATCAAAACCACCACACAAAAGACGTTCCTGCAGGCCATCTTGTAAAGGTTCTGTGGAGAATTACTGAGGGAAAAAAACACTCTGGTTTGTGTGACAGGAAATTCAAAAGTTACAAAATTTGAAAGTTCAGGTTGAGATTAGTCTCAAACACTTCACAGCTTTTTCAGTATTATATGGTAAATTGAATAGTTTTCTTGTATTCCATGTTACATCATCTTCAGAAAATCACTTGGTCCTCAGCAAGTGACTTACTCTAAATCACACTCTTAGTAAAAGGGCCCAAATTTAGCACATTATCTCTCTCATATGGGCACTTAGAATGTTTTTCCAGGATTTTTTACATTTTCGATAAGTATATAAGGGAAGCTTCTAAGCTGTTCTATTCAAAGATTTACCATATTTCCACAATATGATGGTAGCTAGGAATTTCCTTTATTGTCTCTCTGTCCTATTGTTTATGTTTCTTCCGATAACTTGCTTTTCATCATTAGAAACTGATCCCCCTTTTGAAAATATTTTACTCTATGTCTAGTGACAACACTGTTTTTTATCTTTGACCACAAAGCAGATAACAATCGTGAATGTCATATGGACTACCAAATACAATCAAATAATTCTGAACCAAGTAATTCTCCAGTCTACTGTCTTTCTAAATAGTGTACCCTAATTATATTAATAGATACATTCCTAACAATTTCTGATTTTTTATGTCTGTTAGTTACCCCCCATCACATGGTAGTAATACATTTTAGTCTCTTTTCACATTGCCCATAGGTCCTAGATTTTTCAATAGACCCATAAAATCTCCATTGATTATTTTATACGTGGTATTTACATTTAATATTTTGTGAATTAGAATAACCACATGCCTACCAATAAGGAGCATAAAATCTGAGTACCAACCCCATTTTATAGATAGGAAGATGCAGCTAATATTGCTCAGGAAACCATATTTTGGCTACACAACTAAAGTCAGATGAACAAATTGGTTTTATGCCACATGTCATTCCCAGTGAATGGAGGCATCACAGTGTAAAGAAGTATTTTGTGGTCAGTTGCTGGGATAGGACTGGAAAACAATGTCTGCCACACTTTGGAAATGAGATGGGGGGGAAGGGCACACCCTTGAAAAATTCTTGCCAAACTAACTAGAACAAGTAGTAGATGTCACTGTTGGTTCATAAATCACAGATTGTGTGAAAGTCATTTAAAAATTTAAAGTCAACCCTGGAAGCTTGTGTGGATTTGTTATTATGTGCTGCCTCACTGCATAATATTGAAACAATCCTCTTCTAAGGAGTTTAAATAAATTCCATTTTCCTTGGCCTGACTTTCAGCACTTTTCACTGTCTGACCCAAACTTGCCTTTTCAGTATTATCTCTAACAACTCACTTTATCAAAACTCCAGTAGAATAAATGATTTATTCATTATTATCCAAATGCACTTTACATTTTCTTGATTCAAAATCTCCCCCATATCTCCCTAAAGGCTTTTTCCCTTTCCTTTTTATATATTCAGATTATACATTCTTGCAGAGGTGGCCAAAATGGCTCTCTTCCTTATCCAGTTGTTCTCCCATATCTACGGTCTTACAGCATTTATAGTATTATTCATTTGGCAATTAATCAGGTACTCATACCTGATTAGTGTATATGTTATTGGCTTGTTTATATCTGGCATTATTATTTAACTCAGCATTTTTCTGACATTCAGCAGTAACTAATGTGGACTTTCCTTGACACAGAAAGAAAGAATATCATATTTTTCTTTGCATCTCAATGAAAAAATAATTTTGTTATGTGCTCTTCAAAGTCCCAGGTTCTAGAAGGGGGGAAAAAAAAAAAGGAGGCACAGTTAGCAGTACTCCAGGCCTCCATTCCAAATCTAGAGAGATCAATGCCAAGTTTACTTAATCCATATTTTGGGGTTCCTACTTCTTGACTGTCTTAACCACCACTGTATACTTCTTTCTGCCATAGCACTGACTTAGTGCTTTTTAAGCGAAAACAGAGGTAGCAGGGTAGTACTAGAAATAGACCTGAAGTAAGCATAATGAGACATGAAATCTTGACCCAAATTCTACCAATAAACACTTGGGTAATTATGTACATGTAACTCAGCCTCTCAGAGCCTCAGATTGCTTATTTGGGAAATAAAGGATTTGGATTAGATTACCCTGAAGATATCTACGTTCTCTTCTCTCCTCACACTCATCTCGCCAAGCCACTCTAACCTGAGAATACAGAAAGTGCTCAGTAATTGTCAAAAGGATAAATCCTGCTAACCTTGGCACAGTTGTCCACCTTAAAAAAAAAATAGTGTTTACACACACACACACCATACACACATATATACATGTATATGATTTTTGTACTTTGATTTTTCTACTTGGAGTCTAGTTTATGTTTAAAATCATTTACTTCAGTAAATTCAAGATATACCAGTCAGACCAGGAAATAAAGAAAACAAAGTATTCAAAGTACTTATCACCAATTTTTCATAAATCATAGCTAGTTATCAAGGGAATGGGCAATGGCACCACTAAGATTCTTCCCGTCTGGGCTGAACCAGGAGGAATGCCAACCAGATCAGTAATAACAGCCTCCTGAGTGGGGAAAAATGAAGGCTGTTGAATTTTGTATTCTGCTCATTTCTATTTTAGAAGAAAACAGTTGACACTGTCTCATTGAAAAGAAAATGCACTCAGATTTCATCATCAAATAGTATTTATTATTAATCCCAGGAGGGTGCACGGGGCTGTGCTAAGCATGCCAATTTTCCTGCCACCTGCTAGTGGCATTTTTATGTGTCAGAACCTGGTCTCCTTGCTGTTGACGCTAAAGGTGAGAAAGGGCAGTGACAAAAAGATTAAAGGGATGAAAAATAGACTTTGGAGGAAAGGTCACAAGAATTGCAAAAGGTTAGTCAGAGAGGAGAAAGCAAAGGGTTGCTTGGTTACTGTTTTTCAGCCTAGGGATGGTTTTCAGATGGTGCATTATCTATGAACAGGTAGCCTCTACCACTGCAGAATACCAAACAAGAGGGAATGCATTTAGATTAAGCAAGGGAAATGTTCATTCGCCAAAAGAAATGGACTACTTAGAGAGACTGTAGAAGTTCTATTTGTGGAGATGTTTAAGGAAGAATGGTGATTCACATCTCCTGAGGGAGGGACACAATGGACCAAGTCTGTCTGAAGGCAGGACTGCGAGCTCTTAGGTCATGATTTGCAGTTATTCTAAAATGATTGCCTTGATTTCCAGGTTCAAGGATCTCCTTGATGTGGAGCCATCACTCTAGCAATACAAAATCAGGAAAGATTTCACAGTGAAATAAACATCTGAACTGAGCCCGAGTGAGATTTGACAAGTGGAAATACAGAGAAAGGCAATTCTAGGCAAATGAACAAAGGCATTGAGACATTGTGTATATGGGATAAGTGATACTATGCCTTGTAATCAATGATTCAGACTTTGAAGTTAAGAAATTTATTGTTTGAATCTTAGCTATACTGCGTATTAGTCACATAGCCTAGGATAAGTCCTTGATTTCTAAACCTCAATGTACTCATATATAGAACAGAAAAATAAAGAAACCTTACTTTTACAAAGCTATTGTCAGGATTAATGAGAAGTGTATAGAAGGCACAGCACAGTGCCTGGCACTCAGTAGATGCCTAATAGATGGTATAGTGATAACACTAATGACAGTTATTATTACTATAAAAATGAAAGCAATTCAATTTAAGTGGGAAATTGAATGTATATGAAAGTATAATGGAAAAATAAGGTTAATAGGGGCCTTTACACACCTCCATATGTTGCATGTGCCTTACAATGAAATTCTCCTATTTCTCTGCATCAATCAAAAATAAATTCCATGAATCCCCCATACGAAGTTAGTTGCTTCATCCTCTGCTCCCAGAGCATGGTGAACATGTCTCTGTTAAAGAACTTAGCACAGAGAATTATGTATTTTTGCATGACTGCCAGCTACATGAGGGCAGGAATGAGTCTTGTTGAGTTTTCTAGCCTCATATCCTAGCACAATACTCAGAAAATGTTTGTTAAGTGAATGACCCTGCTCTTCACTTCCAACTTCCTTTAGTGCTTCCTTTATATAAGGAGGCAAAAGAAATGTCATCATTTGACTTTCTGCAGCACCACTCAGGAGGCCTGGAAGGAAGAAGGTCTTGCACTGGCCTGGGCTGGCTTGTGCTTGCCATGAATTCTTATGCTCCTGGTGTCCTTGGTGTTCATAGCGGCCTTGGGCTCATGGAGTTACAACTATATGCTAAGCCTGGGGCCATATCTGCTTGGTAAACTATTGAGCTACATTTAATGAATTCTAAATGGAAAGGGGACCTATGGAATGAAGTGACCCCATTTTATCTTTTCAGTGCCTCTGCATTACCCAGCATGGGCTAGTGCCAAATACCATTGCTACTTGAGTGCATTACATAGTAAGCCAAGCTGATTGCTCTAGTAACATGAAAGACCCAACCCCAGCATAAAAAGGTTTTCTATCATTTTAGAAATTTGATTCAAAGCATACCTATGATATAGTAGAAAGAACTCTAGACTGAAACAACCTGGATTTGAATTTGGCTCTGTCTCATGTTAGTTCTTTGGCCATTCTAAGCCATTCATCTCTCAGATTGTCCTTAGCAGTGAAACAATAATCATGCTGACCTTACAGGGCTGTCACAGAGATGAAGACTTTTGTTTATCTGTGTGGTTTTCACTCATTTATTCATTCATTTTCTGTCTGATTCATGAAGAAAAAGTAGCAATGTTTTTGTGATAGTTTGAAAATTATAAGATGTAAATGTAAGATACTATATTCGAGATTCTTAAAAGTCTTTCTATAAAAGTAATTATCACCCATTTTTATTAATAAAGCCTGAAGCAAGTGAGATTGTTTTAAAAAAATCCAGCATTCAATAAGTAACCAGCTTACTGAATCACAATGATAGGGTATAATTCCCTGTCCTCACACAATTTAAAAGTAAACTACATCTTAAAAGAATAAATATATAAATCACAGTATCTATTATGATCTTATCCTCTTTCAATACGATCAAGGATTTCACATTGTTGTCGGCTTTTTTTCTATACAGCAGTCAATAACAACACTTGACTGAGAGAAGTGACAGTCTTCGTATGACTATTTCTTAGCCACCTAAATATTATCCAGAAATAAAATAGAAGAAAACTTCTGAAAAAAAAAAGATTTTGAGAGGCAGATACAAATCAATCAGCATACTGGAATGTGGATCGCCAAAACTCGAGAGCAGCAATTTTCAACCATTGGTGAATTAATAGTAATCAATTCTACTATTGTGTGATATACATGAATACTTCTTTGCATACACACACTGCAGAGTGCAGCATAATTTAGTGAAAAGGTAATAGCACGTGGAGTAAGGGAAAAAAATCAATTCCTCCTTTTCTATTTGTGGGCCAAATGATTTCATTTAAGTCACTTAATTCTGACACTCAGTTTCCTGTAAACTGTAAACTCTAAAATGCAGATTACAATACTCATCTTGTCTACCCAGGTTATTGTGAAAATAAAATGAATTAATATATGTAAAAAATATTGGAATATTCACTTTCTATATCTTTATAATAGCTATTTAAACATTCAAATCTAGATGATATGAAACTGTGGGGGTTTTTTTGGGGTGTTTTTGTTTTTTGAGACAGAGTCTCACACTGTCACCCACGCTGGAGGGCAGTGGCACCATCTCAGCTCACTGAAAGCTCTGCCTCCTGGGTTCACGCCATTCTCCTGCCTCAGCCTCCCGAGTAGCTGGGACTACAGGTGCCCACCACCACGCCTGGCTAATTTTTTGTATTTTTGGTAGAGATGGGGTTTCACCATGTTGGCCAGGATGGTCTCAATCTCCTGACCTCATGATCCACCCACCTCGGCCTCCCAAAGTGCTGGGATTACAAACATGAGCCACCACGTCTGGCCCGTTTTTTTGTTTTTTTGTTTGTTTGTTTTTTGTTTGAGACGGAGTTTCACTCTTTCGCCCAGGCTGGAGTGAAGTGGCATGACCTCAGCTCACTTCAACCTCTGTCCCCCGGGTTCAAGAGATTCTCCTGCCTCAGCCTCCTGAGTAGCTGGGACTATACACGCCCACCACCACGCCTGGCTAATTTTTGTATCTTTAGTAGAAACAGGGTTTTGCCATTTTGGCCAGGCTGGTCTCGAACACCTGACCTCAAGTGATCCACCAGCCTTGGCCTCCCAAAGTGCTGGGATTACAGGCGTCAGCCACCATGCCCAGCCTGAAACTGTGTTTTGAAGTCACTGGTAGACAGTATTAGCAGAATGATACTTTTTATCTATGTGGAAAAAGTGAAGATGAGGAAACAAATGATAAAGCAACCATAACAATTTATGTAAGAATTTCTAGAATGTTGATGCTGACCATCAAACTTCTTCCCATCCTACCATTAATGACTTGCTTTGGACCTTTTAGTATAGATGGCTCTTCCATTTATCATAGTAATCAAGCTAGGATTTCAACAAAATTAAAGCTAGAAGGCATCTCTCTGAGATGTTTGAGTATTATACTCTGTCTTCCTATCTAGTGCAGTTTTCCATACTTGATTAAACATGGTTATTAGAAAGCACTGCTAATTTTTTGCCTTGTTTTAATTCCTATGACTCGAATAATCTAAGTATCATATCCAAAATGGTATATATTTACATATTTTATATATGTATACATATATGCACATATATATGATACATATATTTCTCCTCTAAGCTTATACGATCTCACATTGTTGCTTGAAGAGTCCACCTACATACATTTACCCAAACACAAGGTTGATACCTTTATGGCCTGTGTTCTCAGAGACTACTGGGAGTTAAGGCAGCAGATATTCCATGATATACATCAGATGTACCACCCTGGGACCTAAGTTTGTCCTATAAAATTGCACAACAAAGCCATCACCTTGTGGAGGGATGGGAAGGAGTAGGAACAACAGATGGGCAGAATAGAACAAATCAGGGTTAGAGACCAGACCCTTGAGCTAAAACCTCAGGATCTCCTGGCACCCCTACCATTTTCTTGTGGTGGCTTTGGCAGATCTCCTTCCTTCCTTCCTTCCAGGTTGAGGAGGGAGGAGAGGAGAGAGTTCTGCATTTAAGGTGGGGGATTTGGGAGTCATCGACTGCTGCACTCAGATTAATTTTCCTCCAACTCTGTGGATCTTAGGCGGCAGAACCAGGACATTGAAAGTTGCCTGCTGTGACTGGATTCTCTACCAAATGCAAAAACAAAAACCCCTCTGTTATCAAGAAGTCACTTTTTTCAATAGTATTTCTCTAATGATCACATATTGTTTCCCAGAAAGTGCTCCTAAATTATTTAAGAGGAACAGCCTGTCACCCCATGCATTAAGATTTGCCAATGCAGGTACAATTCCTAAGGTATATGCGATCTCATCCCTTTGGCTTTGGGAGGGAAACCGACAACAAAGGGATTTTTTTTTTTGTCTGTTTGTTTGGAAGGGTTGCTTTTATTTTTGTGTGAAGAGAAAATGATGAGGATTGTTTCCTAAGGTGGAATTACAAATTACAGAAATCGGCTATTTCCTCTAACCTAGACTTGAGCTATTATCATAATATGATCAGTACTAAGCAAACACAGGAATAAAGAAAACATTTCATAATAATTAGTTGTGGACATTTTTAAAAGTGAAATAATGCTCTGGCCTTTAATCAGGACAATAGCATGCGGGTGAATAAAAAGAATAGCAAAAAAAAAAAAAAAATAGAAGAGGGTGACATTTCAGAGAGCCAGAATAGTGAAGAGGGGAACGGAATGTAGGGAAGGATCATGAGACAAGAATATGAGGGGAAACAGAAGATAGAACGGAATAGAAGGGAGGGGAAAAGGAAAATATGGGAGGTAAGGGAGGGGGTAAGGAGAGAGGCAAACAGGGAAGAGATTGCAGGTAAAAATAAAACAGAAAAAGCCCAGGTGGAATTCATGCAAACTGTTCTCATCAACACTGCTACTCCCTCCTGTCACTGGAACTGTCAAACAGGCTCCGCTCGTAATGAAAGGAAAAATATTTTATTCAGATTTATTAATTTGAAAATGAAGCCCGCCTGTCGAGAGGGGGACAGTTCTTCTCAATCTGTCATCGTTGAACCACACGCTCCTGACACCGGGATTCATTTGTCTTGTCGGCTCTGACAGTTGGATTCTCCCAGAGCTCTTCCTAGTGGATCGCCCTGGGATTTTAAACCGGATGAAACACATTCCGACAAGGAACAGCCTCTTTATTAATGCAAATTACATGAGGAGCAGAGAAAAAAAGAGAGAAAGAAGAGAGACGCCAGCAGCCGCTGTGGTGTTCTTATCCCTGTATCAGTCATTTGTTATTTACATTTATACACATTTTTCAGCTTTAATAAAAGGAGACCCGGATTTTCAGTGACATTTATGGACAGTTTGTTTCAAAAAAAATGATGCCATCACTATAATTGTATGCAAAAAAAACTGCGCCGTGTTTCCCTCTGTTGTGTGCGCCGCGTCCGGGGAGCCTGGGCCGTGCCTCCCTGGCGTATGCAGGTCGCCGGCGCAGCCGCCAGCTCCGGGGGCCGCGCTTCCAGCCACCCGCAGCCGGCGGGGCCCGCCCGGCAGCACGGGAATCGCGGAGCCCGGCAGCTCCCCTGCGCGCCGCCGCCGCCCTGCTCCCGGCCTCTGCAGGCGCCTGGGCTGCTCCACCTGAGAGCCGCGCGGGGCGGTCTGGCGGTGGCTGCTGCCCACATAATCCGACCCAAAGGCCCTTGTCTTCAATGCAAATCCCGGAGCTGAATCGCCAACAACCCAGGGCCCACTTCCCATTACGCGCCAGTGGCACCGTGCCTGGGGCCTTCGGTACTTGGAGGAGCCCACGAAAATGTTTCCGTTTTAATTTATGTTAAAATCAGAAGAAATAATAGTAGGTAGAAAATAATGAAGCCAGCTTGGACTGCATGTGTTTTTCTGCCAAGGCAGTCATAAAAGGTCATGTTTATTACTTTGTTTTTATCTATTTTTTCTTTTGAGACGGAGTTTCACTCTCGCCCAGACTGGAGTGCAGTGGCGCAATCTCGGCTCACTGCAACCTCTGCCTCTTGGGTTCATGCGATTCTCCTGCCTCAGCCTCCCGGGTAGCTGGGATTACAGGCGCCCGCCACCACGCCCAGCTAATTTTTTTGTATTTTTAGTGGAGACAGAGCTTTGCCATGTTGCCCAGGCTGTTCTCAAACTCCTGAGCTCAGGCGATCCACCCGCCCCGGCCTCTTGTGCAAGATGTTGGGACCAACTGACAAAATGGTGACCATTATCGCCCGCTTTCAAGGAAGACTTCAAGGAGATCCATAGCCTGGATTTACATTTCAAAACCTAGAAGGTACACCATGTATAGGAGCTCTCCAGGACGCCTTACAGCCTTCTTGGGCCTTTTGCCTTCATGGACCTCTTCTTCCATGGGAGGCCAGGGCGGGTGGATCACAAGGTCAGGAGTTCAAGACCAGCCTAGGCCGGGCAGGGTGGCTCACGCCTGTAATCCCAGCACTTTGGGAGACCGAGGCGGGCAGATCACCTGAGGTCAGGAGTTCGAGACCAGCCTGGCCAACATGGTGAAACCCCATCTCTACTAAAAATACAGAAATTAGCCTGACCATGGTTGCCTCATCTGGTGAGATGAGGGGCAGAGAATGCTCACTCTGGGATTCTGGAGAGCCGGATTTTTATTCCAGCTCAGTCGCTGGATAGTGATGCAGCCCTGGACATGTCACATCCAAAGCTTGGTTATTGCCATGCAAGAGAGCAGTAAGGCTAGGGGATCCCTTATATGGCCTCCCACTCTTCCACTGAATGGTTCTCAGATTCCTCAGTGGAATGACTAAACCTGATAGAGTAACATGGTTATGATCTTCCTATAATATCTCTAAAATTCTCCACGGCAAAGTGGGAAAAGCATGGTGTAGGGCCCAGAGACTTAAGTTACAGTGGAGAATTAGCTGTTAGCTAAGGGGTAACCTTAGGAAAATTGTAGTAACTTCTCCAAGTCTGTTTCCTGATCTGTAAAAAGTAAGGGTTACACTGGATCAGTGATACTCAAACTGTGGTCCCAAACCAGCAGCATCTGCATCACCTGGAAACTTGTTAGAAATACAAGTTCTTGAGCCTCTACTCAGTCCTACTGAGTCAGAAACTCTGGGGCTGGGGGGTGACAAACTGTACCTTAACAAGGATGTTTTGATGTCACTAAAGTTTGAGAACCACTGCACTAAATGCTAAGGCCCTTTGCAGCTCTGTGGTTGTG
This sequence comes from Gorilla gorilla gorilla, assembly GCF_029281585.2. NCBI lineage: Eukaryota > Metazoa > Chordata > Mammalia > Primates > Hominidae > Gorilla > Gorilla gorilla. The sequence continues at coordinate 92,435,528 of NC_073224.2, read as the reverse complement.
ATTCCAAATATGGTGCAGTTATCCCTTCACATCTATGGTATTTAAATTACATTCCTATTTTAGGAATAAACTGAATAGGTAAGCTTTGCTAGTTTCTATGGGTTAGAATTTTACTTATTCCCTAATATTTAGGATCTTTATTAAAGAGTCTTGAGGAGAAGTTGGAAAGAGGTATTAAACTGGCAAAGGTCATGCAGTGCTTGAATTTCTCTAAATGCCCTGCATGTAGCACCGGTTCTTTAAATCTAGATCACTATCTAAACATGAAACGTTTTTATCCATGCATGACAGCCTTAAAACAGGTAACTCCCTTCATTCTGCCTAAAAAATGTCCTTCCAATTAAATGAAAGGCAAAGACAAGACAAATAACCAAAAAGGCAATGAGAATTTCAGTGATGTGTAAGCATGCAATTAATGGGAGTAGGGGGAAAATTGTCTTCTGCCTGGTAAAGCAACACAAAAGACTACACCTAGCCAACAACCACATGTAAAACAAATGCTTGGACCAGTGCACATTCAGCATCAGGGTGTATATGTTTGTTTAATGATGTCTCCACGGTCTATAGAATTAATATTTAATAGCACTTGTCAGCAAGATTCTATACAAGGGTTTGTTCTGCCTTTTTTTAATGCTTGTTAGTGATTGTGTCTTCCTGGGTTGTTCTTCTTTAATATTAGAATTACTCTTTGCATTGGCAGCAATTTTTTACTACTTTCAATTTTGCATTATTTGGCAGGGTGTGGGAGATAAGGCATAGGCAACAGAATTTAAAAGACCTTTAGTGCTGCTTCTCTTCTCAGTCATAATACACTGGGCGAAAGCAAGGTTTTTTGTTTCTTGTTGTTTTTACTAGTAGCACAGGACCTATCATATAGTATGCACTCAAAAATGTTTATTGTTTCATTACTACTATTATCACAGCTATCAACATTAGCAAAGAATTGGGCTTCTAATAGTAGGCAGATGGTCAAGTTACATATATCACAAAGATGTGATTTTGGTTTGACTCTTCTATCTCAAAGTTATTTGTCCTAATTCTAAATGGAATATCATACTGTGATATTAAAGAAAACACAATTAGCAAATTATGTAGTCTAAATCCCATGTCCATGATCAGGAATGCTTTGAGATTTTGTTTTTTTCCAGGGTATCCTGAAGTGGAAAGTACCCTGGACTAGAAGTCAGCAATTCTGGGTTTATAATATGAAAACTGGAGCAGGTCATTTTAACTCACTGTCCTCTTAGCCTGTTTCAGTTTAGTCATAGCACATTTTACTATCAGATATTATAGATTCTTGCTTGCTTGCTCATCCTTGTGCCTATTTGCTTGGTTACTTGCTTGTCTTCCTTTCCATTGGAGTGTAAGCTCCAACAAGTCAAGAACTTTGTGTTGTCCAATAGGTGCGCAATGTCTTTCTCTCCCTCTCTTTGATGCTTTGAGTACACTCGCAGGTATATGTGAAACTCTTATAAATATTAGATGAATGACTGAAAAGATGAATATACTTATATGTGTATATACGTGTGTGTGTGTGTATATATATATATATATTTCCTGTGCCTGTGACACTAGCACATATATATACCTATATATAGGTATATTCATATTCATAGATAGAGATATATATATATATATATATATATATATATATATATATATATATATGTTCATGTGTGCTAGTGCCGCAGGCACAGGAAAAAATATGAGGGCTTTGGGCCCAGGCCAACCTGGTATAGAACTTGATTCCCCCAGTAAACAGCTGTGTGACCTTGGACAGGATGACACAGGCAACAACATCTACCATGGAGGGCTGTTGTAAAGACCAGAGACAGGGGCTAACAGTGTTTATCACTGTGTCTGACCCATAGTAGGTACTCGATAAATGTTAACTATTGTTTCATTTATGGTTTCAAATAAGTTGTGCACTTCATTACACAGTCAGGTCTTCTACTTCTTTATGTATCTTAGAGTCTCTGGCACATCGAAGGACAAATAGTAGAAGCTTAAATACACGCTTGACTGTTTGATACATTCAAGCTCTAAGCACAATGAAAAAAGTTTGTCGGCCAGGCGCGGTGGCTCACGCCTGTAATCCCAGCACTTTGGGAGGCCTGAGGCGGGCGGATCACGAGGTCAAGAGATCGAGACCATCCTGGCTAACACGGTGAAACCCCGTCTCTACTAAAAAAAATACAAAAAAACTAGCCGGGCTTGGTGGCAGGTACCTGTAGTCCCAACTACTCGGGAGGCTGAGGCAGGAGAATGGTGTGAACCCGGGAGGCGGAGATTGCAGTAAGCCGAGATCCTGCCACTGCACTCCAGGCTGGGTGACAGAGTGAGACTCCATCTCAAAAAAAAAAAAAAGTTTGTTATTTTCACAACCCAAATCCACAGATATTTACCAAGTAAAGAGTATGATCAAGGAATTGTGCTATGGTTGTGTTAGTCAGACATTGGTAAAGAATTAAAAACAAAAATTCCCTAAAACTCTAAGAAATGAAAATACTGCTTGTTGAGCCCAACCTCAATATTGAAAGCTTGGCTCCTGGGTACAGTGTCTATAATTCAAGTTCAGGCTTATACTCAGGAATTTACCAAAACACTGTTAGTCTTAGCAACTGTCAGAAAATAAATGTGCCTTCTGCTCCATTCCTATGTATAATTTGCACATACTGATTATTTATCTGCTCAAGACTGCCTGTGTTGTGTCTTTTCATCAGCCCAGCACCACACTCCATTCCACCCCATCCTAGACCTTTTCTATCTTTTACAGACTTAACTGTGATCTGTTTTAAGAAAAGAAAATAAATTAGTTTCCCAGGAAATCTACATGAGCATTTTCTCCGCAGAGGGTACCCCACTGAGAGCTACACAAGCCTTAGCCATTGTTTTGTTAAATAGTAATAATAACTTAAAATATGATGACAGCAGCTGATGCCTAACTGCAGGGTAAAGACCAGCCTTGTTAGCGTTGCCTGGCAACCTACGGGTGACATCTTGGAGAATGTGAAGGGGTCCAGTGAGTCGGGAGAGGTCATGGCATCAGAATCGAGGGAACGGAAGGGTCACTGACAATCCACAATGGTCTCAACTGATCTTACATTAATTGTTTCAAATGGACCTGATCCTCATCTGTGAGCTGCAATTGAAGGATCTGTAGGTCCACACATTTCTATGTGCTCTTCTCACCTTTCTATGTTTATTTTTAAGTTTAAGAGTTATAAGTACTTTGAGGAATACACAGACAATTTCAAGAACTGGTCAGGCAAGAGTTCTAGACAGGATGAAGCCAAAATAATTTCCCAAAATAAATGAATCCACCTGAATACTAACGTTCAAACATTGAAATATCAGTGTGCTAGACAAAATTTAGTTTGGCTTAGCCTAGTCAACCTATATTTGTGCAACATGAACAAAATACTAAAATTTGTTCAATTTTCTGTAAATTATATTGGACAACTGCAATATGCCATACACTGTATTGCAGGCCAGAGATAGATGGGGGGGCATTATATCTGCTCTCAAAGGGTTATTATAGTCCCAAGGGAAGTAAGAGATAAATATATATTTGCATACATTTGCAATTACTGTCCCAAATCAAAGTATATCATCTGACAAAGTTTCTGGCCATAGTATTGTCAATTAATACACCAACCATCCACCTGAAACTTTTACATTGTCCTTGGCCCTTCTCTCTCTTTCTCCTCATAGCTAGACAATCACAGGTCCTCTCGTATCTCAGCCTTGTCCATTCCTGTCCATCTCCTCTGCTAACTTCTCAGACCGGTCCATACTAACTCTTGCTTAGACTTGAGGAATAGCTTCCCCACTGGCCTGTTTCTTCTCTTACTACACCTTCAAAACAATAGGGAAAGGCAATCTTAAGCAGAAAGAACAAAGCTGGAGGCATCACATTACCTGACTTCAAACTATACTACATGGGTACAGTAACCAAAACAGCATGGTACTGGTACAAAAACAGACACATAGATCAATGGAACAGAATAGCCAGCTCAGAAATAAAAACCACACATCTACTGCCATCTGATCTTCAACAAAGTCGACAAAAACAAGCAATGGGGAAAGGACTCCCTATTCAATAAATGGTGCTGGGATAACTGGTTAGCCATATGCAGAAGATTAAAGTTGAACCCTTTCCTTATACCATATACAAAAATCAACTCAAGGTGGATTAAAGACTTGAATGTGAAACTGCAAACCCTGGAAGATAACCTAGGAAATACCGTTCTGGATAGAAACTAGCAACAATCTCATGACGAAGATGCCAAAAGCAATTGCAACAAAAACAAAAATTGACCAGTGGGACCTAACTAAACTGAAGAGCTTCTGCACAGCAAAAGATACTATAAACAGAGTAAAGGGACAATATACTGAATGGGAAAAACTATTTGCAAACTATGCATTCAACAAAGGTCTAATATCCAGTAACTATAAGGAACTTCAACAAATTTACAAAAAAAAAAAAAACATTAAAAAGTGGGCAAACGACATGAACAGACACTTTTCAAAAAAAGACATACATATGGCCAAAAAGCATATGAAAAAATGCTCAACATCACTAATCATTAGAGAAATGCAAATCAAAACCACAATGAGATACCATCTCACACCAATCAGAATGGCTATTATTAAAAAGTCAAAAAATAACAGATGCTGGTGAGGTTGCAAAGAAAAGGAAATATGTATACACTTCTAGTGGGAGGTAAATTAGTTTAGCCACTGTGGAAAGCAGTGTGGCAATTTTTCATAGAACTTAAAACAGAAGTAACATTTGACCCAGCAATCTCATTAGTGGGTAAATACCCAAAGGAATATAAATCATTCTACCATAAAGACACTAGCATGCATATATTTTTCACAGCACTATTCACAATAGCAAATACTTGGAATCCACTCAAATGCCCATCAACAGTAGACTGGATAAAGAAAATTTGGAATATATACACCATGGAATACTACACAGCCATAAAAAAGAATGAGATCATGACATTTGTAGCAATGCGGATGTAACTAGAGTCCATTATCCTAAGCAAACTAACACTGGAACAGAAGACCAAATACCACATGTTCTCACTTATAAGTGGGAGTTAAACGTTGAGTACACATGAACACAAAGAAGCGAACAGCAGACACTGGGGCCTATTTGAAGGGTGGGAGGAGGGCGAGGATTGAAAAAGTACCTATCAAGTACTAGGCTTATTATCTTGGCGATGAAATAGTCTGTATACCAAACCCCGTGACATGCAATTTACCTATATAACAGACTTGCACATGTACCCCTGAACCTAAAATAAAAGTTAAAAATAAGTAAATGAAACAATTGAGAAGTCACACTCTATGTTCAAGTCCCAGGTCTGACTTTCCCAGCTGCATGACATTAGGTGATTAACATCTCTCTAACTTACTTTTGTCATCAGTAAAATGAGGATAATAATAATATCTAATAGCATTGTTTTGAAGATTGTACCATCCTTAGAACAACACTTGGCACATGGTAAGTGCTCAATAAGGGTTAGCTATTTTTGGCTGGGCGCAGTGACTCATGCCTGAATCCCAGCAATTTGGGAGGCCGAGGTAGGCAGATCACATGAGGAGAGAAGTTCAAGACCAGCCTGGCCAACATGGTGAAACCCCATCTTTACTGAAAATATAAAAATTAGCCAGGCATAGTGGCACATGCCTGTAGTCCCAGCTACTTAGGAGGCTGAGGCAGGAGAATGGCTTGAACCTGGGAGGCAGAGGTTGCAGTGAGCCAAGATTGCACCATTGCACTCCAGCCTGGGCGACAGAGTGAGACTCTGTCTCAAAAAATAAAAATAAAAAAATTAGCTATTTTTACCATCATCTTCTTTCCTTCCTTAAAATAGTGCCCATTGTACATACAATAAAATCAAGCTCATAAGGCATACAAGGTCCTTCCTGATCTGCCCCCCTGACAGTATGTGCCTTCATCTTAAACCAGTAATTACCATGTCCCCTTGAATCTGATTTCAGTGACACTAGTCTTCTTATACTGCCTCAAAAAAGCCAAGTTCAGGGCCTTTATATATGCTATTCTGTTCTTTGAAGTGTTGCCTGGTTAACTCCTTTTATTTTACCAGGACCTAAAAATCTGGTCAGCTCTTCAGAGAGGCCCCTCCCGAGCCCCCTGTCTGAAGTACATCCCACTCCTGTTATTCTATCCTGCATTTTGTTTGCTTCCCGTCCAGTTTTTGCTGCAGTGGAGTTTAACTCTTCCACTAGAACAGGAGTTCACAGACTTTCTGTAAAGGACCAGATAATAGATATTTAGGCCTTGTGGGCCATACAGTCTTTGTTGAGCTACTCTACTTGGCCATTATAAGGTGAAAGCAGCTGTTAAAAATACAAAAATGAATGATCATATCTGTGTTCCAATAAAACTTTACTTATGGACACTGAAATTTGAATGCCATGTAGTTTATGTGCATCAAAAAATAATTTTCCAGTTTTTTTTAAACAATTATAAAAACGTGAAAACCATAGCTAGCTGGCTGGCCATACAAAAAGAGATGAATTTGGCCCTGCACCAGAAAAGAAGCTTCATGAGGGAAGAGATACATTTGTCACGGTCATTGTTATCTCCAGCATTCAATCCAGGGCTGAGTATATAATGGTACTTATTAATTACCTTTTTAGTGAATGAATGACTCTTGCTTTAAGTTGTCACAATCATAGTTTGATCTACAAGCCCAAAGCATAATGGGAATTTGAATAGAAATTAGTAAAACTTGATTTTTATCCTATGCCTTATAATTTACAAAGTATTACCATATACATTATCTCAGTTGATCTACCAAAATCTTTGAGATAAGAAAGATGATAATTATTATAATTGTGAGTTTAAGAAACTAAATGATTTCCTAAGATAATACAGCTAATAAATGTTGGTTTGGCTGTGTCCCCACCCAAATCTCATCTTGAATTGTAGCTCCTCTACTTCCCATGTGTTGTGGGAGGAACCAGGTAGGAGATAATTGAATCATGGAGGCAGTTTCCCCCATGCTGTTCTCCTGGTAGTGAATAAGTTTCAGGAGATCTGATGATTTTATAAGGGGGTTTTGCTTGGCTATCATTTATCTCTTGCCTGCCCCCATGTAAGACAGGCCTTTTGCCTTCCACTGTGAGGCCTCCCAGCCACGTGCAACTGTGAGTCCATTAAACCTCTTTTTCTTTATAAATTACCCAGTCTTTGGTATGTCTTTATCAGCAGTGTGAGAACAGATTAATACAGGATCAGAAAAAGAACCTCGTGCCATTTCCACTAGTCAGTGGCTTTGAAAGCATAGTCCCCTGATCAGCAATGCAAGCATCCCCTGGAGTCTATTAGAAATAAAAATTCTTAAGCCCCAAACCAGACCTACTGAATCAAAAACCACAGAAATGGAGCCCAGTGAACTCAATTTTTACAAGGCTTGCAGATGATTCTGATGAATGCTAATGTTTGTGAACCACTGCTATAAGCCAGGAGCTCTCAGCACTGGCCTCCTCTTAGAATTCACCTGGAAAGTTTATAAAAATCATCAATGCCTGGGCCGTGATTCAATTCATCTGGGGTTGAGTGGGGGGCATCAGTATTTTTAAAAGCTCTCTAGGTGACACTGAAGCATATCTAGAATCAAAAACTACTGCAGTAATGGCCATGCTTCCTCTTATAACAGGAAAGAAATGCTGCCCAAATAAGTTAGGATCACCTGCCATAGATCCAAGCCAATATTAGGTCCTGAACTTATTCTCTTCGTGGGACACCTAAAGATGGATTTCCCACAGCCTCAGCCAATTTAATATAGTTTCGCAGACACCACAGGTCCACAGACTAAGACCTGTCCCAATAATTGCTCATGTTCCCATTTCTCTTCCGGCCTTTATTTCCATTGCCACAACTCCCTCCTTCCTTGCTTTCATCAGCTGATGGCACAGATTCCATTAGAACTAAGGGCAGGTGCAGCCTGGAATGAAGCAAGAACTCATCTGTTCCTTCACGTTCTCACTCCTGATGTTTGCTAGTTTGTATGATTAATTTTATCAATTTTCCTGACCTGCTTTGCCACTGAAATAAATATGACAGCTGCTCTGCTGCCTCAATTCTTCCTCTTGCCAAGTGAGATGCTGAGATGTGTTTTCTTGTTGATGGCAGACTTGGGTAAATATCAAGTAAACAGACAAAACAGGATTCATCCTGGTCATATTGACAAGGCAGGTGTGGAAACAAACATAAATGCTTCAATTGGATATAAAAAGTAGAAAGCTAATTTCCCACCTCCTACTTTTCCCAGGTACTCATTCAAGAAAACAACATCACATCCCCCATTTCCAAGTCTGCCTTACCCACTGGTTCTATGTTTTATTCTTTTAGAATAAACTACTTGATAGGTAACAATACAAAAATACTTAGTCTGTGACTACCTCTGATATTTACTTGTTTAGAGGGGTGGGCTGACAGAGTAAAGAATATCTGGGCTGGGTGCGGTGGCTCATGCCTGTAATCCCAGCACTTTGGGAGGCTGAGGCGGTGGATCACGAGGTCAGGAGTTTGAGACCAGCCTTGCCAATATGGTGAAACCCCCGTCTGTACTAAAAATACAAAAAATTTAGCTGGGCATGGTGGTGTGCACCTGTAGTCCCAGCTACTCACAAGGCTGAAGCAGAAGAGTCGTTTGAACCCGGGAGATAGAGGTTGCAGTGAGCCAAGATTGCACCACTGCACTCCAGCCTGGGCAACAGAGCAAGACTCTCAAAAAAAATAAAAATACCTGAAAGCGTGTTGCAAAATATAACCTGTCCCAGAAATACTAGCTGTTAGTATCAGAAGAAGTACAATTTTATCATTGTCCAAAAGAAGGGAAATCATTTGTGTTGAGTACCTACTATTTGGCAGGTGCTTTACTTTATTATCAACTACCATCAATTTTAAGGAAGTTATACTAATCCCTATATTGCAGAGAATATTGAGGCTCAAGTGGTTGGCTGCCTGTTCCTAGTTACACCACTTGTGAGCTCAAGATTAGGCAGCATCCCCATCTTACCACACCACACCTGCTACTCCGCAGTGAGCAGACACTTGCCGGACTGCTTCTTCTGCTCTTAGCAAAGTGGCGCCTGATTAAGCCTTGTGGGAAAATGAAAATAACCTACCTTCATGTTGTTCAATTTGAAGAAAAATCAAAAGGCACTTTAATCCAAAATCCATGCCTGTGTTTTGTTGGGTAAATTACACTCTCTTCATAATTCAGTTTCCTAATGTGTAAAATACAAAGAATAAGAACCTCAAGTTTTCATTTTGAGTGCTAAAGTAGCTTTAAGAGATAGTGTACGCAAAAAGATGCCTAGAACCATTCCTAATAAATATTAGGTGATTGAGAACTGAATTTGAATAGGAATCACATTCCCTTCATAAGAGGAAAACTGAAATACTACTATAAGCAGTTTTTCGACTTAAAATATTGTCAGGGTACTAGATCTCAATTAAAATGTGCATGTGTGTGTGGAAAGGTAACAAAATAAACTGGTTATTTGTGAGTAGCACCTGCTCACTTTTCAATCTTGATAACTAGCTGAGGGCTGCACAGATATATTCATAAGAGAAAGTAGACACCAGCCTGAAGCTTTATTCTGCAAATGAGGGTAATGATGTCAAATTTGTTTTTTAAAAAAATGAAAAGATCGTCTGGGCGCTGTGGCTCATGCCTATAATCTCAGCACTTTGGGAGGCCAAGGTAGGCAGATCACCTGAGGTCAGGAGTTCGAGACCAGCCTGGCCAGCATGGTGAAATCCTGTCTCTACTAAAAATACAAAAATTAGCTGGCCATGGTGGCGTGCACCTGTAATCCCAGCTACTCAAGAGGCTGAGGCAGGAAAACTACCTGAACTCAGGAGGCAGAGGTTGCAGTGAGCAGAGATGGCACCACTGCACTCCAGCTTGGGTGACAGAGTGAGACTCTGTCTCAAAAACAAAAAAAAGAAAGAAAAAGAAAAGATGGTACAAAAGCTTATTTTCCTAAATCCTTAAGCTGGAAGGAGTTTCCAGAGGTCATTGCCTCCAGTCTTCAGGAAGTAAATACTGTTGTTTCCTTCAGATGAAACCAAAATAATGAACAGAACACTTTGCCAGTGAGCAGATCAGAGAAGACCACAAAGCAAGTCTTCTACATCTATCCCTGGCAATGTTAGGAAGGTTCAGTGGGCTTTTCCAGCCTCTCTTTTATTCACAAAACTTTGCCCTGGATCTGGTTCTGGAGAAATCCATCCACCATGGTTGCAAGAACTGGGTAGGGGATGGGGATGGAGGTAAGAATGAAGGGCAGCAGAGCCCTTTCAACGGTGGTCTAGGCCAGTCTCACTATCCCTCATTCCCTTTTTTTACTATTTCCTACATTTGAATTGCCCTTCAAAATAAATAAAGTCATCTAAGGATGACTCTCTAAAAATTGCATGGGGGACGTGATATGACATCATCTGATTAAAGAGGTTAATGCATTTAGAGGAGGGAGTCAAAGACATCCGCTGTAGCTGGGTGTCCTAATGCTCTCTCATTGCTCTGCAACAATGATAACGGCAATAAATTGTTATCAGCATTAGCTTAAACTTGACTTGGTGATGGCTTGAGGAAAATAAACTGCCAGCCCATTCTCAAGTACACCGTGGTACCCTTGGCCAATGGATCATTTCCCTCCCTATATAAAACCTCCTCAGTGCAGCTATCTTGTTGCCTCTCCCTGCTGCAGGAAGGGTGGAAGTGAGTAGAATGGAAACATCTTTTGTAGTAGTCCCCTTGGCCTGTTGAATACTGAGGTATGAGACTGCTTAGCTCTTTCTCCACCATCTCATTCATAAAAGGAAAAAGAGAGGGTGGAACAGAGGAAAGATTTTCCTGTTACTTTCTTTTGCATTGATCACTGCACACATCATCATCCCAATCACTGCAGTGGAGAGTTGGTGGAGACCCAAGTCGGGGACATGCCTTTGTGAGCAGAAGAATCAGGCATGAGATACAATGTCTAATTTCCAGCCTCCCAATTGCCTAGGCAGACCTCATCCTCTGAATTCAGCTCTTCCTAAATGAGAGGGGCAGGGAGGGAGTTCTCCTGCTGGCAGAGTGTTGAAAGCACGATCCATGACATAGGCCTAGGAGGAAGATTTTGCTTGGGAAATGTAAGAGCTTCAGTATTTTGCACACCAAGCTTGTCTTCTAATGACAGCCTTGGGAGCCAGACATTTCTAAGTGCTAATTAGAGGTGTTGATTATCGTGGTAGCCCTATGGGGGCTCAACCCAAGCCCGAGAGCAAAAGGCACAGATAAAATAAAGATTGTTACAGTAGCTCCCAGTGTCACATGAACATCAATACTGGATTGTCAATGCTCAGACGCAATCCAATCTGGGACTCCAGCTACTGCAATGGAGTCCCAGGGTGATACACGGGGCTGTCACACTATTCACAATATGCAGTTCTGATCGAGTCACAGATACTCCATCCTAATCAATCAGGAAAAACTTACCAGAACTTCGATACAGAGATTGACTCACGACAGGATTTCACTAAAACATGATCAAAAGCCATGGAGATGGGACATACAAAGAATCTCGACCTCTCAGTTCTAAAATAAATGAACTGTTTAAGACACAGTGTGCTGGGTTTCCATTTATGACCTTACGCATGCACATATTTTGACATGCACACACGTGATTTCTCTCATACAGAAGGTACTTGGGTTATTGATTTACTCTCACTTTACATCCATATCTTTTGACAGTTTATGACTATATTGGAAAGAGAGTGTGAATCAGAAACAGAAGTCTTAAGGATGAATCTTAATTTGGGAGGCAGGCAGGCAGTGGGTGACAATTGAAGCTCTAGAATCTGAAGAAGCCTGAAGCTTTTGAAACATCACTTTCCTCTTCTGTAAAATGTGTGTTAAGATCATTGAGGATTAAACAGTAACTGCCAAATTGTTAGCATTGTATCTAGCATTGATGATGATCACATCTCTTAGTGCTTTTTCTGTCCCTATATTCCTTCTTCGAAATAAACAGAAAATAATAAAATTCTACCTTTAGAATGTTCAAGGATGACATGGGAGGATATTATTTATGAATCGTTATGAATTTAGAAATGATAGTCATGATTATAATAAATGCAACCTAAGTCATCCTCTGTTTTGAGACTGGATGTCTAGCCCAAACTTAGATAGGGATCTTTTTCATTGAGCCTTTGACTTGCTGTGTGACCTTGGGTAAGTGGGAATCTCTTCTATTTTTATTTTAATCTTCAAGCTAATTTAATAAAACTGATCAGAATTCAAATGAAATAACTCATGTGGAACTTTTTGCCTCCTGTAAAGCACTGTACATGCATCTATCTTACAGTGTAGTGCACTTCGGAATCGGGCAGAACCAGATTCAATTCCATTTTTACCATTCACTCGTTTCATAACGTACAGTAAGTTACTTATGTTAACCCTGGTTCTAAAATGAGAAAAATAATACCTGCCCCAAAATTCAATGTATAAAATGCTAGCACCTTACCTGGGCCATGGAATATAATAAATGTCTGTTCTCTCCCACACCTGCTCACTGGGTAATACTGATTAGGATAACGGGGATACCTCTTCCCTCTGAAAAATGGAGACAAAGTCAGTTTAAACAATTATTAATATGACATCTACTCTTGGGTGTGAGGGTGTGCAGTGAGAGGCACATGAAAGTGCAAAAAGGGAGAAGAAATCACTCTTAACCCTGCAAACAGGCAGCCCAGCTCTGGGCATAGTGCTCTATCCCTGATCTAAATAGACCCAGGGGGAACATGGCAGGGATGGAGAAGGGCAGAACCATATAGTCATTTTTTTCTGCTGAGATATTCCCTGGCTGCTTAAACCCTCCCTTATCCCCAGAGCTTACATTTCTCAACACCAACAATCCGTACATTGAAGTCACTTTACTCTGTTGGGAGGCATAAATCTGGCCTCCTCAGAGTCCACTGAAGCAAATTGCTAGCAACTTCTCAGACACAAAGGAGAAAATCAAGGTTGACTGCAAAATTCTTCTAGTTGCTTTGAGAAAGTCATCCTACTTGAACTCAATGGAAATCATTCTTCAAGGTATGCTCCTACAGAACGCCATTTCTAAGAAATATTTTTTTTTGAAAAAAGACTACTTTATGGTCAAAAGTTGGCTAAACATTACATGTTGTATCCCCCCTTCTTGAGATTGACGGTTAAGATAAGTTTATGATTGGAGAGGGATTCTGGTAAAACCACTTCTATATTTTGATTAGTGTGTCCCAAACTAACTTGACAATAGAAAACATTTTCCACAAAATACCTATAAAATTCTGTAAAACTGGCTTCAAGGAAAGCACTTTTGGCAACCCTGCAAATAGTCTTTGTTCTCCCAATTATTCAAAACTCTAAGTTTTAATGGGTCCTTGATAGATAGAAGATGTTCAATAAGAACTTGCTAAATGAATGGATCCCACAGTGATGAGCAATTTGGCAAACAATAGACTTAGTCTATCTTGGCTAATGTGATAACACATACAGCAAATCAGCTAATCTATCAACCCACAAATATTTATTCAACACATACGCACTTTGCTATGAAGTGAATAATTTCATGCCAGAGAATGTGTTATTATAGTGCCAAGAATCCAAAGCACTGAGCCTCAGCCTTGACTTGGTCCAACTCTGGAGACATTTGTCAGTGTGTTTATTTCTAGATCACTTTTCCCTGTGGCCTCATAGGAGGACAGTTAGCCTCCATTAAACATTTTTTGGAATTGTCCTGATTTTTATATATTGTCTCCCATTTGTCTCATAAACCACTGAAATGTGCACAAAAATCTAATATCTCAGCACCCAAACTACATTTCTCAGATTTCTCCATTCACCTGCTATTATCACAACTATTCTTTATCACACATCATTTTCACATGTTTTTATGAGGAATTTATAAAGTATAGCCACAGTATTCACAAGCAACATGATAGAAATTTTCCATGCCAAATGAGGTGAGAGAAATCTGATCTCTATCTCCAAGTGTGACAACAAGGAAAGATGTAATGTCTTTTTTGTCATTGTTTTTGTTTTTTAAAATACTATTTTGTAGGTTATATGTAGATCTCTGTGTATGAGTTTATGCATTCCGTAAAAGATAGCCTTAGTCTGAAGGGAATTGAACACCACAGGGTTCTCATATCAATTCAAGCATCTTCTTTCCAAGGTCTTAGGAGAGCCAGCAATGGCAGTGGCTGTGATGATTTACATTCCACAGGAAGGGTTAACCTCATCTCATGCCACTGTTGTCTCAGGACAACTTGTCAGCCCACAAGAACATCCCATAATGGATTTGAAGTGGATTGTGCAGCCCCTTGCAAGGTGGATGCTGTATTTATTGAATAGACATTAAAAAGAACATTTCTCAATTTCTCAGCACTGAACTCAGGGTCAATGGATCTTCTTGGCAGTGACATGCTGAGTCAACTCCTAGCTCAAACCTTTTAAAGGGACTGGGGTTAGATTAAAGGATTAGACTCCATCTTGAATGTTTCCCTGGCAAAATCGTTGGGTTTTAAATCATTTATGTTGCCTTGTAGTGCTTTACTTGGCCTTTCACTGCTGGCTTTGAAAGACACACACACACACACACACACACACACACACACAGACAACACACAAAGAGCATAACAATTCTTTTGCAGATTTGACTAGGGATTTTTTGCCTCTGAGAGAAGACTATCCCAAGCTTATCATATAGAACAATTGCTGTGCCTTTAGAAATAATTTTAAGATAGTAGGCCATGCCTATATACTCTGATTGAATCCACTACCCTCCAAATGGAAACCAAGCCTCCAAGTGCTGTGCCCTCATATCCTGCCACGCTGTTATCCTTAACGTAGACCCAATTGACTAACTGACTTTGGTCAAAGACAACCACATTCCCTCTCACATACCTTCTGCATGCATCATTCCCATTTCAGCATTCATTGGAATACCCACCCACATAGTCAATCACTGTCACCTGTCACCCTGCTGGAAGTTTGTGTACACACAATGCCATTCACTCATTGATGACTTCTTACAAAAGAAAACAAGGCTTTATACTCTCGTACAGTTAAATGCAGGTCAAACAAACACATATTCCTTATGGTTTTGTATATTCTAATGTAGAAAATACCTGGCATGGTGCTTGGAGCACCCAAGAGCTCAGTACATGGTGCATATATATATATATATATATATACACACACACACACACACACATATATGTATGTATATATGCATATATATGTGTATATATATGCATATATATGTGTATATATATGCATATATATATGCATATATATATGTGTGTATATATATGTGTATATATATATCCAACCAAGAGGGGTTCAAGCAGGAGTGGAATGGATATTTAGAGGGTCAGCATATATTGGATGGAATACAGGATTTAGAAAAGGCCGCCTGGGTTCAAATCTTGAACTCTTATCAGCTTATTAGTTGTACTACAAACCAAACAAAGCAAACACTTTTTTGTCGCACTAAAATTAAGAAATTTAAAAAATACCTCCAAGAATCAATACACTGAAACGTTAGCTATTTACCGCCTAAAACTTCCTTATCCCATATAATTCCTAGTTGAAGTCAAAATGAATAGAACAACAACAGAAAAGTAGCTGTGATGGGATAAACATCAAACTGTAATAAAAGAGTCAAAAATAATGGTTTAAATTAAGAATATGAACTGTCTTCCTTTTGGCTTAAGCTATACTACTGTCCTACAAAAACCTTCCATGCCAATCATAGTGGCATCTTCACTGTAGTGTCAACACACCTACCCCTCCACACTCTTTTCTAATGCCTTCCCTCTCATTATATATGTTCTCTCTCCTCTTCCCTACCTACCCAAATCCTACATTTCCAATTGAGTCGAGTTTCAAATACATCTCTCTTGTTAGTGCTTCTCTGAACACCATAGTCCCAGTGAGCTTGACCTTCTTTTCACTTATTCTATCACAATGTTTATTATTTTTTATGTGAATGTTTGTTATGACTTATTTTCTCAACCAGATTTAGAGCTAAACAAAAGCTGTGCCAAGTTTTATATGTCTTATTTTTTGCATCTTATCCTTCACCTCCCAGGCAAACACACACATGCACACAAAGCCATAAACGTACATGCATATACACACACACATGCACATACACACATTTACATACCTGATTTTTTCAATGACTAGTTCTTTGTGTATAGTGGGTGCCCATCAATTATTTGTTTCCCATTTGATTATGGTTCTTGTATAAACTGTTCTGAACTGTCTAGCAATCTCCACTATACATTGCTGGGAATACCTCTGTTCAATTATACCCCAGGTCTTGGAATCTATTCTATTCCACAGGAAGACTTAATGAACTTTAGTAAGTAATGAATTTGTAATTGAAATTATTATGCTGGTTTTGGTATCTAGAATACTGTGATTTTTGTGAAAACATTTCTGCTTTTCAAAAACTTGAGTTTGAAAAGAAAAAGAAAAAGTATCCCGTATCCAAGCTTAGAACTTCCATAATTTTACTGTGGCTGAAACCCTACTCCAGCATCCTATTTCCCTCATTTACTCCAAAAAAAAACTATACATAGATCCCAGAAATTCTCTTCAAAAATTGAAGCCCTACCTCTGAAGACAGAACCCAAGGTTGAGGCAATAATATCTGCTCACCAACTACTCTTCATCCGCTGCCCTCAAATTCCTTGATCTTTAATCCAGCTGCCAGCAGGACAATGGTGGAATGACTCCTACTCTTCCTGGATGTTAAATGTAAGTTTCTCATGCTCCAATCCATTTTCTTATTTTGCTCTTACTGAACCTTCTCCCTCAAACTCTGAACTCCTACTTCCATATCCCAAATGAGCTTTTCCTCTTGCTTTTAAGACCTGGTAATCTTTCTGACTTCCTCAGCATTCATACACCCATTGTTCTGCATTCTCAGTCTCAGACAATGACACTCTACACCCCATAAAGATAGCACCAGGTGCCTCTGTACTCCCAATAGGATGGGCAAGGTTCAGAAATAATCTATCACTGTGCTTTTTGGACACCAAGATTTACTTGCCTGGTTATTTTTTCTACCATTAGTAGCTGAGTCCAGCTTCAAATACCTGCCCCAAATTTTCATATCCAGATTCTTTCCATTTAGCTCTGATAATTTCAGTTTTGAGGTATATCATGGACTCGGTCTGTAGCAGCCATATTGACTTGAGCTCAATGTTATTTATTGAGCAAGAGAATAGTCTATAGGCATCAGTTAATGATGTGGTTTTTTGGTTTTTTTTTTTTTTTTTTTTTTTTTTTGCTTTGCTAAATTTTCTGGTAGTCTCATAGACAAAAAGCCCAATGAATTGCTCAGATAAATTTAATGCTTGGTGCCACTCAGACAGTGCCTGTGAACTCAGTGAACCACAAAAAAAAAAAGCTCAGAGTTTCTAATGCAAAGCAACAGGGTCATGAGTTTGTCACAGAGGCTATGAAAAGGAAAACAAAATATAATTAGCAAACAGGAAGAATAAATATACAAGATGGTTCCATAGTGACAACAGCTTTCATTCTTCCACTGAGCCTTGTCTAATTCCCATTTCTCAAGGCTCCCACAAGCTAGCCAAAGGGTCTTGCTCATGAACCTAGACACAGAGATGACAATAATCTTAATTCTGTGTGTGCCAAACCACTGTCATATCTCACAACACAGGGAAATTATAAGTCATTATTGGAACCAAAGTGCAAGTGACTCAGTAAAAGAAATCCATTGCTAGGCCTGATGCAGAGGCTCATGCCCGTAATCCCAGTACTTTGGGAGGCCGAGGCAGGTGGATCACCTGAGGTCAAGAGTTTGAGACCAGCCTGGCCAACATGGTGAAACCTTGTCTCTACTAAAAATACAAAAATTAGCTGGGTGCAGTGGCGGGCACCTGTAATCCCAGCTACTGAGGAGGCTGAGTCAGGAGAATCACTCAATCCCAGGAGATGGAGTTTGCACTGAGCTGAGATCACACCATTGCACTCCAGCCTGGGCAACAGAGCAAAAACTCCATCTCAAAAAACAAAAAGAAAAAGAAAAAGAAAAGAAAAGAAATCCATTGCTAGGAAAGAGGTAGGCCTAGAAGGTTTCATGCTTAATATTTTATTATACAGCTCAAGTAATAGTGGGCCTTGATGACCATTAAACTGAGTTTCCCACCTTATTTCTGATGTTTGAGTATGCACCCCCTGCTTCCATTCTAGAATTTCAGATCATTTTGAAAGTAGCAAGAAGAAAGTGACTCATGTATATACAAGGAAACCTCCAAAGGCTATCAGCAGATTTCACAGCAGAAACCTGGTAGGCTAGGAGAGCTTGGGATGATATAGTTAAAGTGATGGCTAGCGGGTGGCAGAGGGACTTTGTCAACCAAGAATACTATACTCGGTGAAACTATCTTTTAGCAATGAAAGAGAGATAAAGACTTTTCCAGACCAACAAAAACTGTGGGAGTTCATTACCACTAGACCTCCCTTAAAAGAAATGTTAAAGAAAGTTTTTCAACTTGAAACAAAAGGACACTAACAACATAAAAACATATGAAAGTACAAAATTCATTGTAAGCAAAGGAGGAGAGTCAAGATGGCTGATTAGATGCAGCCAGGAAGAGTATCTCCCACTGAAAAACCAGGCAGGTCATCAAGAAGACAGCACAGCCCAAGCAGATCTATAGAAGGTAGGCATTGAGAGTGGATGAAGGGAGGATGCAGAAATTAGGCTGAAGGGGGAGGAAGTTGAGAACTCTCAATTAGGTTGTCAAGCACCAGGACTCATTCCTGGCCCCCAGTGGCTCCTGGGGAAGGGATTATTTAAGTAGGCATGGAGTGGCCTACTCTCACCATGGACCCCAGAATGCTAGCTGCAGGAGATCCCATGACCCCCACAAACATTTGAGCTGGCAGAGAGAGCTGCTTGTAGAGTTGGCAGGGGCAGGATTCCAACCTGTGTGGAGCCCAGAAACGTTGGCATAAGAATGGCTGCAGTGGAGCATGACCAGGAGTGCCAATCCCCCAAGGCTTGCCACATTCCTCAAGAAGGTTTGGCCTTTGTTGACTGTTGGAGCTGGACAGAGCAGGGCTCTCTTGCCCAGAAGACAGGGCCACTCTGATCTGAGTGCCACCCTGTCTGCCAATCTCTCTCGAGGTCCCCGCCTGGCTGTGCCCACTTGCCTGCACTGTGCCACTGGTAGTGCAGCCTCGGATGACCAACCAGGGTGCATCGCAGTGGCCACTGCCATAGCCTCTTTGCTGGCAGACCCCGCCTATCTGCAGAAGAGCTTCTTCAGACTGGCCCCTGTCAGTATGCACCCAAGTGAACCCTCCTCCCACTGCTTTGCCAGCATGCATGGGTGGACTTTACCATCCCACTGCCACCAGTGCACATGCACAAACTGCTCTGCCACTACTCCAGTGAAGTGATTTTGCCAGCACCTCCCATTGGAGTGTTGTTGCCAGCAAACCAGGAACACCTCAGCCCCTCTGGCACACCACATATTTAACCTTGACAGGCCACAGAACAAAGCTGTGGGCCTTGTTCCAGCCCCCAGGGTTAGAGCACATGGCTCAGGAGTGCTGAGCTGAGCCTTGTCCCCCTGAAATCATCCAGAAATGAAGCCAGTCAACTGAACCCAAATTATACCACAGGCAAATTCTCAAGGGCATCAAAGAAAATAAAAGCAGAAGGCCCCATCCAAAGAACAGCAACTGTAAAGACTAAGGAAACATTTTCTCCCTTGACTGAGCCTACCACAGCCTTTCTAAGGTTTTCTTCCTAGTGAGGCTGAGAGGGTCTTTAAGGAAAACCCTGCATCTGGACATGCCTTGAGGGAAGGCGTCAAATCCAGAAGCATGGAAAAGACAAGGGAGGCATCACAGTTTTCTACTGAAATCAACAACTTCAACTTCTTACCATGGAAAATTCAGAGAAGACTGAAGTGGTTCTCCTTGCTTGTGGTTCTTTTAATCCTATCATCAACATGCACCTCAGGTTGTTTGAGCTGGCCAAGGACTACAAGTGGAACAGGAAGATACAGAGTTGTCAAAGACATAATCTCTCCTGTTGGCAATACCAGGAGAATGGACTCATTCCTGCCCGTCACTGGGTCATCACGTCAAAACTTCCCACAAAGAATGCCAAATGGGTGGAAGTTGATACATGAAAAAGTCTTCAAAAGGAGCAGATAGAAACTGTTAAGGTGCTTATACACCATCAGGAGAAACTGGAGGCTAGTAACTGTGATAACCAGCAGAACTTGCATACGCTAGAAAGGCCTGGACAAAAGAGGAAGTGGACTGAACAAAGACAGGATTCTAGTTGAAAGAAATCCCTGGAGTCCAAAACAAAAGGTACAACAAAGGTCAAGTTGTTGTGTGGGACAGATTATTGGAGTCCTTCGGTATTCCCAATTTGTGGAAGACAGAAGACATCACCCAGATTGTGGCAGACTATGAGTTCACATGTATACTCAGGCTGGAAATGATGCTCAGAAATTCATCCATGATCTGACATGCTGTGAAAACACTGGAGCAACATTCACATAGTGAATGAATGGATCACTAATGATACCTCATCTACAACAATCTGGAGAGCCCTCAGAAGGGGACAGAGCATTCGCTACTTGTTATGAGAACTTGTCCAAGAATAAATCAAAAAGCATAATTTGTAATTATCGAAAAGCATAATCTGTCTTCTGAGGGTGAAGACAGGAATGCTGGGATCATTCTGGCCCCTTTGAGAGAAACACTGCAGAAGCTAAGGCAAAGGAATCTACGGCATGATGATTTGGACTTCCCTGTTGGGGATTTGAAACAATCTGGGTGTGAGTAACTGGGGAAATAAATTGTGATCCTGTTGCATAAACTAAAGCTTAAAAGTTTAGTAAAAATCAGTGGTAAGTTAGAAACAGGGTTTTCTTTTGTTTTTATGACAAATTGCTAAGATTAATGTTTTCCTTATGTTCTTCTTTTTTTAAGAATGTACAAATCTCTTTATCTTTAAAACGAGATTTAGCAGCACACTAAAACCAGAAGAATTTTCAGTGAAACTAGTTACAAATAAGAAGTCAAAAAGTACATCCTAGATCTACCACATAAAAGAAGCAAAGTGTGAAAAGCAAACATTCACTTAAAATTCTAACTTTGGTTATGAAGGGAATTGACATTTTATCCATGATTGTTGCTAGGTAATCTGCAGCCAGGGTAGACAAAGGAAGGAATTCTTACAGTGGTGATCTTATAAAATGAACCATTGACAAATCATCTTCACTTATGCCAAATAAAGGTTGTGCACATGCATGGCAGAAACATTGCACCAATAGTTAGTTCTCTGTGGTACACATCAGAATTGCTGACTAAACTTTTGCAAGACCTACCTGCCTGGAGCTCCACCTTTGGAGGTAGGGAGTGAGGTCCAAGCCCTCATAAGTTTAGAGAGATGCAGGTACCAGCTACTCGGGAGGCTGGGGCAGGAGAATCGTTTGAACCTGGGAGGCGGAAGTTGCAGTGAGCTAAGATTGCGCCAGTGCACCCTAGCCTGGCGACAGAGCAACACTCTATCTCAGAAAAAAAAAAAAAAAGAGAGAGAGAAAGAAAGATTCAGATATTTCTGATGCCCCCCAGAGATAGAGAGCTGCTGCCTTACCCTTTATAACCATTCACTTAGCCTTGTTATGGATCATGCTCTAGCCCTGGCCATCCACCCTCTCTTTGTCTTCAGGAACAACTTGAGAGATGACACCATGCTACCTTGAATTGAGAGAACCACAGGGAACGAGGGGTCTCATGCAAGGATTTTATAAGTCTGAATGCTCTTAGCCTTTATTGGTAGCTTAATCAAAAGACCTGAGTGAGGCATAGTGGCGCAGGCTCTGTAATCCCATCTGCTTTGGAGGCAGGAACAGGAGGATAGCTTGAGTCTAGGAGTTTGAGACCAGCCTGGGCAAAATAGTGAGAACTTGTCTTTAAAAATCCTGGAGTTTCTGAAGAGCCCTGCTGTTTCTGTTCCAGCCCACTGTGAATCTGCCATTTGTGAGTTTAAGCAGAAAAAGGGTCTGTTTTCCTACACTTTTTCTCTTCTTTTTTTTTTTTGTATGACATTTAAACAAAGTAGTATTCTCAAATAGTCATAGCTTTATGTTAAAACACAAGCTTGTTACATGGTTTGCTACTGATTAAAATTTTGTGGAAGTTTTACCAATTGGTAAGGAAGAAGATCAGTAATAGCTTTTTGTAGATTAGTTTTAGGGTTTGTGAAAATAATCCTACGATAGAAACCGGACTAAAGTTAAATTTCTAATGAAGATAGGATATTTGCCTTTTTGCCATTTCTATTTTATACTTACACCATCCTGGATGAAGAGTTTGGAACTGCTGAAGAAAAAAATACTTAGAAATGTACAATTGTATAGTCAGAGCTGAATCTATAGTTTAAAAAAGGGAAATGTTAAATAAAGTTAAGTAAATGTATGTGTTACAGTTCCCAACTTACTCCTGCTAAAGCCATCAGCCAAATCTCAAAGAGAGGGAGGGTGCAAAGCCTGACATATAGCAGGTTTCAGTATCCATCCACCAAGTGAATGAAAGGTTGGAATGTCAAATCCTATGGATGAGAGTCATTTTTCTCTTCCTTAGCTTTCTGGAGTTTATGAGTTGAAGCAAGGGGCCAGGCTCAGTGGCTCACACCTGTAATCCCAGCACTTTGGCAGGCCAAGGCAGGCAGATCACTTGAGGTGAGGAGTTCAAGACCAGCCTGGCCAAGATAGTGAAATCCCCTCTCTACCAAAAAGTGCAAAAAAAAAAAAAAAAAATATATATATATATATATATATAGAGAGAGAGAGAGAGAGAGAGCCAGGTGTGGTGTCAGGGGCCTGTAGTCCTAGCTACTTGGGAGGCTGAGGCTGGAAAATTGCTTAAACCTGAGAGGCAGAGGTTGCAGTGAGGTCTGATTGTGCCACTGCACTCTAATCTGGGTGATAGTCAGAACTTGTCTTAAAAAACAAAAAAAGAGTTGAAGGAGCCCTGAAAAATTAGAACAATGAACTTCACAGGGAAATAAATATTAATGACTGATGTGACTTTCTTTAACGAAGAAGCAAATGTGCCATTGTTTATTCCCTACCACATCATTTCCATAATTTGCTTTTGTACTGTGAATTTAGAGGAAATGTGTGACGCTGGTGTTTTGTTTCACTTGTTTGTTTGATGCTGGGGATTTTGTGTATTGTACACTTTACTCCTTACATTGTATAATTTGAATGCAACAAACAAACCTGCAGTGAAAGTCCTTCTTTGGCATCTTCATTCAGATGAATGGAGAGCCTTTGTGGTAGTGTTTATCTATGTGAACAGCAGAACTTTTAGATAAGAGAACTGGGTTCTCTTTGGTGATGAAGTTGTAGAGATTGAGCCATGGGGATAATTTAGGTCAAAGAATGAAGAATGTTTTTTTTTTTTTTTTTTGCCATCTGTAGGGTCTAACCACAGAGTAGAAGGAAGCATCCCCTAGGTCAGCATGCAGGGTGGTGGGAGGGCTTTTATCTTCCTTACCCCAACCTCTTTTTTCACTGTTCTGAAAGTCCAGAAGTTACTATATTATAAAATAGGTTCCTTTAACATTTATTTCTGGGTGCCACAGAAATAAATAAATAAAGTCCATTCCTCTGCTATTCTCATCATTTTTCCCAAAGACCTCTTGATTTAAAAATTTCACCATGGCATCACCTCAGCTGTGAAGATGTATAAACAGTGTCCACCTCTGATATCTGCACTTAGTTTACCAGTGGTGCTGTTTGAATTTCATAGTGCCAAAACTTACTGAGCACTTACTGTGTGCTGGGCATGTGCTACTGAGTGCCTTATATCATAAGGAAACTGAGCAAAATCAGGGGACTGGTGTAAATGGCGAAACTGGGCTTGAATCTAAGCTTTGTCTTGGGAGCCAGTACCCTTAACTTCTCCTTGTGTAAAATATTACTTTTCAAAGAGTGAAGTTTTCCCCAAGTCATAAAATTTTCATTTACCCTAAGTGTGTACAAATAAAGCTTTCAACAGAAAAAAAAAATTAGAGGAACATCAGCCCACCCAGATGAGAAAATATCAGTACAAGAACTCTGGCAACTCAAACAGCCAGACTCTCTTCTTACCTCCAAATAACTGCACTAGCTCCCTAGCAATGGCTTTTAACCAGGCTAAAAGAGCTGAAATGACAGACATGGAATTCAAAATCTGTTTTTGTTTGTTTGTTTGTTTGTTTGTTTTTGAGACGGAGTCTCGCTCTGTCTCCCAGGCTGGAGTGCAGTGGCGCGATCTCGGCTCACTGCAAGCTCCGCCTCCCGGGTTCACGCCATTCTCCTGCCTCAGCCTCCCGCGTAGCTGGGACTACAGGCGCCCGCCACCACGCCCGGCTAATTTTTTTGTATTTTTTAGTAGAGACGGGGTTTCACTGTGTTAGCCAGGATGGTCTCGATCTCCTGACCTCGTGATCCGCCCGCCTCGGCCTCCCAAAGTGCTGGGATTACAGGCATGAGCCACCGCGCCCGGCCTCAAAATCTGAATGGCAATGAAGATCATCCAGATTCAGGAGAAAGTTGAAACCTAATTCAAAGAATCTAAGGCATCCAGTAAAAGGATACAGGAGTGAAAGACAAAATAGCCCTTTAAGAAAGAACCAAGCTGATCTTCTGCAGCTGAAAAACTCACTCAAGGATTTTCACAATACAATCAGAAGTATTAAAAGCAGAATAGACCAAGCTAAGAAAAGAATTTCAGAGCTTGAAGACCATTTTGAATCAATTCAGTCAGTCAAAAACAAACAAACCAAAAGAATAAAAAAGAATGAACAAAAACTTTGAGAAAGATGGGATTATGTAAAGAAACAAAACCTACTACTCATTGGTATGTGTGAAAGAGAGGGAGAGAGAGCAACAACTTGCAAAACATATTTGAGGATATTGTTCACAAAAATTTTCCCAACCTCACTAGAAAGGTTGACATTCAAATTCAGAGAATTCAGAGAACCTCTGCAAGACACTATACAAGACAACCATCCCCAAGACACATAGTTATCAGGTTGTCCAAGATCAAAATGAAAGAAAAAAATATTAAAGACTGCTACACTGAAGGGGAAGGTCACCCAAAATGGAAACACCATCAGGCTAACAACAGACCTTTCAGAAGAAACCCTACAACCCAAAAGAAATTGGGGACCTATATTCAGCATCCTTAAAGAAAAGAAATTTCAACCAAGAATGTTATATCCAGCCAAACTAAACTTCATAAACAAAGGAGAAATAAAATTCCTTTTAGACAAGCAAATGTTAAGGGAATTTATTACCATCTGTACTGCCTTACAAGAGGTCATTAAAGGAATGCTAAACATGGAAACTAAAGACTGTTACCAGCAACCACAAAAACAGACGTAAGTGCACAGATCATTAACATCGTAAAGCAACTACACAATCAAGTCTACATAACAACCAGCTAAAAACATAAAAACATGATTACAGGGTCAAATCTGCATACATGAATACTAATCTTGAATGTAAATATGCTAAATGGCCCAATTAAAAGGCACAGGGTGGCAAATTGGACAAAGAAACAACACCCAACTATATACCGTCTTGAAGAAACCCGTCTCTCATTCAATAACACCCTTGGGCTCAAAGTAAAGGGACAGAGAAAATCTACCAAGCAAATAGAAAACTAAAAAGAGCCGGGGTTGCTATTTCATTTCACAAAAAACAGACTTTAAACCAAAATGATCAAACAGGTCAAAGAAGGGCATTTCATAATGGGAAAGAGTTCAATTCGAAAAGAAGACTTAACTATCCTAATAATAAGCACCCAACACCAGAGCACCCAGATTCATAAAACAAGTTATTAGAGACCTAGAAAGAGACTTAGATAACCACATGATAATGATGGGAGACTTCAACACCCCACTGACAGTATTAGACAGATAATTGAGACAGAAAACTAACAATGACATTTGGTACCTAAACTCAACATTTGACCAAATCAACCTAACAGACATCTACAGAACACGCTACCCAACAACAGCAGAATATACATTCTTCTCATCTGCACATGGCACATACTCTAAAATTGACCATATGCTCAGCCATAAAGCAATTCTCAACAAATTTTTTAAAAATCAAAATCATGCCAATCACACCCTTGGACCACAGCACAATAAAAATAGAAGTTAATATAAGAAAATCTCTCAAAACCATACAATTACATGGAAATTTAACAACCTGCTCCTGAATGACTTCTGGGTAAACAATGAAATTAAGGCAGAAATCAAGAAATTTATTGAAACTAATGAAAAGAAAGGTACAACATACCGGAATCTCTAGGATACAACTAAAGTAGCATTCAGATAAAAGTTTATGTGCTAAACACCCATATCAAAAGCTACAAAGATCTCAAATTAACAACCTAACATCACTCCTAGAGGAATTAGAAAAGAAGAAACCAACCTCAAAACTAACAGAAGAAAAGGAATAACCAGCACCAGAGCTGAACTGAATGAAACTGAGACCACAAAAAAAAAAATACAAAAGATCAATAAAACCAAAATTTGTTTTTTGAAAGAATAAATAAGATTGATAGACCTCTATCTAGACTAATAAAGGAAAAGAGAAGATTCAAAAAATGCAGTCAGGAATGACAAAAAGGACACTATCACCAATCCCACAGAAATTTTTTAAATCTTCATAAACTATTGTAAGCACCTCTGAGCGCACAAACTAGAAAATCTAGAATAAATTGATAAATTCCTTGAAACATACAACCTCATAAGATTGAACCAGGAAAAAAGATGGGAACCCTGAACAGATTAATAATGAATTCTGACATTAAATAGAAATAAAAAGCTTACCAACCGAAAAAAGTTCAGGACCAGACAGATGCACAACTGAATTCTAGCAGATGTACAAAAAAGAGCTGATACCAATCCTACTGAAACTATTCCAAAAAATTGAGGCAGAGGGACTCCTGCCTAACTCATTCTATGAGGCCAGCATCATTCTGATACCAAAACCTGGCAAAGACACAACAAAATAGAAAACTTTAAGTCAATATCCTTAATGAACATACATGCTAAAATCCTCAACAAAATACTAGCAAATCAAATCCAGCAACATATCAAAAACACACCATGATCAAGTAAGCTTTAGCCCTGGGATGCAAGGTTGGTTCAACATATGCAAATCAATACATGTGATTCATCACATAAACAGAACTAAAGACAAAAACCACATGATTATCTCAATAGACCCAGAAAGGCTTTCAATAAAATTCAACATCCCTTCATGTTAAAAACCCTCAAAAATTAGGCTACAAAGGAATATACTTCAAAATAATAGGAATCATCTATGAAAACCCACAACCAATGTCATACTGAGCAGGCAAAAGGTGGGAGCAGTCCCCTTGAAAACCAGAACAAGACAAGGATACCTACTCTCACCACTCCCATTCAACATAGTACTGGAAGTTCTGGCCAGAAAAATCAGGCAAGAGAAAGAAATAAAAAACATCAAAATAGGAAGAGAGGAATTCAAATTATCTCTCTTCACAGATGTATGATTCTATACTTAGGAAACCCCGTGTTGTCTGTCCAAAAGCTTCTAGATCTGATAAACAACTTCAACAAACTTGCAGGATATAAAATCAGTACAAAAATCAGTAGCATTTCTATACACCAATAATGTTCAAGCTTAGAGCAAAATAAAGAACACAATCCTATTCATATTAGCCACAAAAGGAAAAAAAAATACCTAGAAATACAGCTAACCAGGGAGATGAAAGATTTTTACAACAAGAATTGCAAAACACTGATGAAAGAAATCAGAGATAACACAAACAAATGGAAAAACATTCCATGCTCATGGATAGAAGAATCAATATTGTTAATATGGTCATAATGTCCAAAGCAACTTGTAGATCCAATGCTATTCCTATAACACTAACCAATGTTATTTTTCACAGCATTAGAAAAAAACTACTCTAAAATATATACAGAACCTAAAAAGAGATCAAATACTCAAAACAAACCTTAGGGGAAA
The DNA here is from genome assembly GCF_029281585.2 of Gorilla gorilla gorilla. Classification (NCBI taxonomy): domain Eukaryota; kingdom Metazoa; phylum Chordata; class Mammalia; order Primates; family Hominidae; genus Gorilla; species Gorilla gorilla. Next base: position 92,407,351 of record NC_073224.2, on the reverse strand, counting down.
GAAAAGCCAGAGGCATCACACTACCCAACTTCAAACTATACTACAAGGCTGTAGTAACCAAAACATCATGGTACTGGTACAAAAACAGACACATAGACCAATGGAATAGGTCAGAGAGCCCTGAAATAAAGCTGCACAACTACAACCATCTGATTCCACAAAAACAAGCAATGGGGAAAGGATTCCCTATTCAATACATGATCCTGGAATAACATGTGCAGAAGATTAAAACTGGACCCCTTTATTTCACTATGTATAAAAATCAACTCAAGATGGATTAAAGACTCAAATATAAAACTTAAACTATAAAAACCCTAGAAGAAAGCATAGGAAATACCATTCTGGACATAAGAACTGGCAAAGATTTCATAACAAGGACACCAAAAGTCATTGCAACAAAAACAAAAATTGACAGGTGAGACCTAATTAAACTTAAGTGCTTCTGCATGGCATAAGAAACTATCATTATGGTTTCTCTTCAGAATGAATAAATCTTTTGCCTTTTATTAAAGATTTCCATGAAGAGGAACAGATGCGAGTTAGTAAGAAATATTTTGAAGTCCTGCTTGAGCAGGGCCAAGTAAATTTAAAAAAAAAAACCATTTACAGAGTAAACAGACAACATGAAGAATGAGAGAAAATATTTGCAAACTGTGCATCTGATAAGGGTCTAATATCTAGAATCTATAAGTAACTTAAACAAATCAACAAACAACCCCAATAAAAAGTGGGCAAAGGACATGAACACGAACACACACTCTCAAAAGAAGACATAAGCACAGCCAACAAGACATATAAAAAATGCTCAACATCAGTAATAATTAAAGAAATGCAAATCAAAACCACGATGAGATAGCTTCTCATACCAGTCAGAATGGCTATTATTAAAAAGTCAAAAAGCAACAGATTCTGGTAAGTTTGCAAAGAAAAGTATCTGTGCACAAAATCCCCATGACATGTAAATTATTCATGTAACAAAAATGCACATGTACCCACTAAACCTAAAATAAAATTTGGACATAAATAAATAAAATAAAACTCATTGTAAAGTTAAGAATATAATCATATTAAGAATGTTCTAATTCTGTATTGGACATGTGTAATTATTTTTAACACTAGTATAAAAGTTAAACAACAAAAGTGTTAAGAAGAAGTATAGTTACAATAATTTGTTAATGGATACAAAATATAAAAAGATATAAATTATGATATCAATGACATGAAACATTGGGAGAAGAAAAATAAAGTGTAGAGTTTTCAAATGCAGTTAAAGTTATCAGCGTAAAACAGACTATAATAACTATAAAATATTTTATGTAAACCCCACAGCAACTACAAAAAGAAAACCTGTAGAAAACACCCTCAAAGAAAAAGGAATCAAAGCATACAATTACAAAAATAAAAAGTTAAATCACAAAAAGATGCCAATAAAGGAAGAAAGAAACAGAGGAATGGCTGTCAGAAAACAATTAACAAGACAGCAATAGTAAGTCCTTAACCATCAATAATTACTTTAAATGTAAATGGATTATTTCTCCCATCAAAAGGCATAGACTGATTGAACAGATGAAAAAGCAGTATTCAACTATGTATGTTGCCTACAAGAAACACTTTAGCTTTAAGAGTACACACAAGCTGAAAGTGAAGGGATAGGAAAAGACATCTCATTCAAATAGCAACTAAAAGAGAGCAAGTGTATGAATATACTTAGATAAAATAGACTTTAAATCAAAAACATTCACTTGATACAAAGGAGGTCATTATATAATGATAAAAGAGTCACTTTATCAAGAGGATATAACAGTTGTAAATATGCATGCACCCAATATTGTAGCACCTAAATATAAATATATTGTAGCACCTAAATATAGCAAATATTAGCAGAATGTAAAGGGAAAGTAGATAGCAATATAATAATAGTAGGGAACTTTAGTACCCACTGTCAATATCAGATAAATCATCCAGAGAAAAAAATCAATAAGGAAACAGAGGATTTGAACAAAACTATAGACCAAATCGACCTAACAGACATATACAGAGTATTCCTTTAAACAACGGTAGACTATGCATTTTTTCCAGACCTTTTGTTAGGCCACAAAACCAGTCTGAACTAATTTTTTAAAATGAAAATCATATCAAATACGTTTTCTGACCACAATAATGTGAACTAAAATTCAGCGATGGGAGAAAAATTGGAACATTCACAAATATTTGAATATGTGGAAATTAAACAACACATTCATAAATGACTCATAAAGATTTCAACGTAAGACATGAAACTATAATATTCCTTGAAAATTCAAAGAGGAAATCAAGAAGGCAATCAAAAAATATTTTGGGACAAATAAAATTGGAAAGACACCATAAACTTTAGGGGATGCAGTAAAAGCAGTTTAAAGAGGAAAGTTTACAGAAATAGTGCCTGCAATAAGGAAAAAGAAGATCTCAAATAAGAAAACCTAAAATTACATTTCACAGAATGAAAAAGAACAAACTAAGCCTAGAGTTATTAGGGGAAAAAAAGAAAATAATGAAGATCAAACAGAAATAAATAAGAAAATAGAAAAACAATGGAAATGAAATTAAGAACTGTTTTCTTGAAAAAGTAAACAAAAATGACACATGTTTAGCAAGATTAAGAAAAGAAGAGGTAAGACTCAAATAAATAAAATTATAAATGAAAGAGAAGACATTGCAACTGATGCCACATAAATACGAAGGATACAAGAGACTACTATGAACAATTATACACCACCAAATTGGATAACCTAGAGAAATGGATAGATTCCTTGAAACATAAAACCTACCAAGACTGAATCATGAGGAAATATATAATCTAAACTAATCAATAATGAGTGAGAATATTGAATCAGTAGTTTAAAACCTCCCCCCCAAAAAAATTCAGTAACTGAGCGTGTCATTAATGAATTCTATCAAGCATTTAAAGAACAATTAATGCCAATCTTTCTCAAACTCTTCCAAAAAATTAAAGCAAAGGAATTCTTTCATACTCATTTTACAAGCCCAGCATTACCCTGATACCAAAGGACACTATAATAAAAGAAAATTACAGGCCAATAACTTTGATGAACATAGATACAAAAATGGTCAACAAAATACTACCAAACTGAAATTATCAGCACATTTAAGTGTTCATACACCATGACTGAGTGGGATTTATTCCTGAGATGTAAGGATAGTTCAACATACACAAATCTATAAATGTGATACACCACGCTAACAGAAGGAAGAATAAAAATGATATGATCATTTCAACAGATGCAGAGAAGCATTTGATAAAATTCAACATCCTTCCATGACAAGAACTCTCAACAAATTAAGTATACCAGGAAAGCACTTTGACATAATAAAAACTATATGTAACAAGCCCATAAACTACGTGTGACAAGCCTACAGCCAACAATCATACTCAATGGTGAAAAGCTAAATTTTTTCTCTCTAAGATCAGAAACAAGACAAGGATATGTATTCTGACCACTTTTATTCAATATAGTACTGGAAGTCCTAGCTAGAACAATCAGGAGAGGAGAGGGGACAGAAGGGGAGGGGAAGGGAGGGGAGGGGAGAGCAGGGGAGGGGAGGGGAGGAGAGGAGAGGAGAGGGGAGGCATCCAATTGGAAAAGAAGTAAAATTATCTCTGTGCACAGATGACCAGATTTTATAAATAGAAAACCCTAAACACCCCACTAAAAAATGTTATAACTTATAAACAAATTCAGTAAAGGTGCAGGATACAAAATCAATGTGCAAAAACCAATAGCATTTCTATATACTCACAATGAACTGTCCCAGAAAAGAAATTAAGAAAATAATCCATTTACAATAGCATCAAAAAGAGTAAAATATTTAGGTATAAATTTCATCAAGAAGGTGAAAACTGTAAGACACTGATGAAAGAAAATAATGAAGACACAAATAAATGAAAAAAGTCCATATTTATAGACAGGAACCATTAATAGTATTAAAATATTCATAATATCCTAAGTGATTTAATACAACCCCTATTAAAGTTTAAAATGGCATTTTTTACAGAAATAGAAAAAATAGTAATCTTAAAATTCATATGAAACCACAAAAAAAAACTGTTATAGACAAAGCAATCTTGAGTAAAAAGAACACAGCTGGAGGCATTACACTACCTAATTTCAAAATATAGTACAAAGCTATAGTAATCAGAATACTACGCGACTGACATAAAAATAGACATATACACCAATGGAACAGAATAGAGAACCCAGAAGTAAATCCACATATTTACAGTCAATTGACCTTCATAAAAAGGTGCCAAGATTACACAATACAGAAAGGACGGTCTCCTCAATAAATGTTGTTGTGAAAACTAGATATACACATACAGAAGAATGAAAGTAAACACTTATCTTATACCATGTACAAAAATTAACTCAAAATACATTAAAGATTTCAATGTAAGACATAAAACTATAATATTCCTTGAAAAAAACATAGAAGAAAAGTTTCTTGATATTGACCTGGGAAATTATTTTTTAAAAATATATAACCCTAAAAGCACAGGAGACAAAAGCAAAATTATACAAATATGATTGCATCAAATTTAGAAGCTTCTTCACAGGAAAGAAAAAAACAGATTAAAGAGACAACCTATGGAAGGGGGAAATGATATTTTCAAACCATAAATTTGGTAAAGAGCTAATATCCAAAATATATTAGGAACTCAACTCAATAGCAAAAAGACAAATAACCTAATTAAAGAATGAGCAAAGGACCTGATAGACATTTCTCAAAAGAAGACATATAAATGGTCATTTATGGGTATATGAAAAAATGTTTCATATCACTACTCAACAGGGAAATGCAAATCAAAAGTGCAACCTCACATCTGTTAGAATGGCTATTATCAAAAAAACAAGAACTAGGTGTTGGCCAGGATGTGGAGAAAGGGAAACTCTTATACACTGTTGGTGGGAATGTATAATAAATTGGTGCAACCATTTTGAAAAACAGTACAGAGGTTCTTCAAAAACTAAAAATAAAACTACACTATGATCCACCAATCCTACTTCTGGGTATATATTCAAAGGAAATAAAATCAGTACCTTCAAGAAATAGCCGCACAGTCTTGTTCATTGTAGCATTATTCACAATCCCCAAAATATAGAATCAACTTGAATGTTTATCAATGGATGAATGAATAAAGAAAATGTGGCAAATACACACACACACACACACACATACACACACACATAAATATGTACCAGAAAACTATTCAGCTTTAACAAAGAAGAAAATCTGTCAGTTGTGATAACATGGATGAACTTGGAGGATATTATGCTAAACAAAATAATACAGGCACAAAGACAAATACTACGTGATCATACTTGTGTATGGAATCTAAAAATGTCAAATCACAGAAGCAAAGAATAATATGGTGGTTGCCAGGGACTTGGAGTAGGGAAAATGGGGAGATATTGGTCAAAAGGAACAAAGTTTCAGGTATGCAGAATGACTAAGTTCTAGAAATCTAATGTACAGCATAGAGATTATAGTTAATAATACTGTATTATAAAATTAAAATTTCCTAGGACAGTAAATCTTAAATAGGTAAGAAAAAAAAAGCCATCCAATTAGGAAAGGAAGCAGTATTCTCATCACAAAAATAAAAAAGTAACTATGTGAGGAGAGAGATATGTTAATTAGTCTGATTGTGGCAATCATTTCACAATGTATATGTATGTCAAAACATCATGTTGTACGTCTTCAATACATTTGTTGAAACATTTTTATCGAGGTAAAATATACTTATAAAATTTTACCATCTTAACCATTTATTTAAATATATACAATTGAGGCGGCTCTCGTGGAGGCAGCTAACGCGAGGCTGGGGAGCGCTGAGCCGCGCGTCGTGCCCTGCTGCTGCCCAGACTAGCGAACAATACAGTCAGGATGGCTAAAGGTGACCCCAAGAAACCAAAGGGCAAGATGTCTGCTTATGCCTTCTTTGTGCAGACAAGTAGAGAAGAACACAAGAAGAAAAACCCAGCGGTCCCTGTCAATTTTGTGGAATTTTCCAAGAAGTGCTCTGACAGGTGGAAGACATGTCCGGGAAATAGAAATCTAAATTTGATGAAATGGCAAAGGCAGATAAAGTGCGCTATGATCGGGAAATGAAGGATTATGGACCAGCTAAGGGAGGCAAGAAGAAGAAGGATCCCAATGCTCCCAAAAGGCCACCGTCTGGATTCTTCCTGTTCTGTTCAGAATTCCACCCCAAAATCAAATCCACAAACCCCGGCATCTCTATTGGAGTCGTGGCAAAAAAGCTGGGTGAGATGTGGAATAATTTAAATGACAGTGAAAAGCAGCCTTACATCACTAAGGCGGCAAAGCTGAAGGAGAAGTATGAGAAGGATGTTGCTGACTATAAGTCGAAAGGAAAGTTTGATGGTGCAAAGGTCCTGCTAAAGTTGCCTGGAAAAAGGTGGAAGAGGAAGACGAAGAGGAGGAGGAAGAAGAGGAGGAGGAGGAGGAGGAGAAGGAGGAATAAAGAAACTGTTTATCGTCTCCTTGTGAATACTTAGAGTAGGGGAGCGCCGTAATTGACACATCTCTTATTTGAGAAGTGTCTGTCGCCCTCATTAGGTTTAATTACAAAACTTGATCACGGTCACATTGTAGTCTCTCAAAGTGCTCTAGAAATTGTCAGTGGTTTACATGAAGTGGCCATGGGTGTCTGGAGCACCCTGAAACTGTATCAAAGTTGCACATATTTCCAAACATTTTTTAAATGAAAAGGCACTCTTCGTGTTCTCCTCACTCTGTGCACTTTGCCATTGGTGTGACAAGGCATTTAAAGATGTTTCTGGCATTTTCTTTTTTTTATTATTTGTAAGGTGGTGTTAACTATGGTTATTGGCTAGAAATTCTGAGTTTTCAACTGTATATATCTATAGTTTGTAAAAAGAACAAAACAACCAAGACAAACTCGATGCTCCTTGCTCGGCGTTGAGGCTGTGGGGAAGATGCCTTTTGGAGAGGCTGTAGCTCAGGGCGTGCAATGTGAGGCTGGACCTGTTGACCCTGCAGGGGGCATACATTTAGCTTCAGGTTGTCTTGTTTCCGTATATAGTGACATAGCATTCTGCTGCCATCTTAGCTGTGGACAAAGGTGGGTCAGCTGGCATGAGAATATTTTTTTTAAGTGTGGTAGTTTTTAAACTGTTTTTAAAGAAACTGTAGAACTCTTCATTGTCAGCAAAGCAAAGAGCCACTGCATCAATGAAAGTTCAAGAACCTCCTGTACTTAAAAATGATTTGCAATGTTCTGTTATTTTTTTTGTATGTTTAGAATGCTGAAATGTTTTTGAAGTTAAATAAACAGTATTACATTTTAAAAAATAAATAAATATATGCAATTATTTGTCAACTATACCTCAGTAAAGCTGAAATAAATAAATAAATAAATAAGGTTTTAAGCTTGTGATTTTCTTTCTCTAAATTCTGCAGTTCAGGAAGAACCAGTCATCACATCCACACTACTCTTTATGCACCATAAAGTTCTATTAGTACAAGAACTTGGTGATTTCAAGCCTCACCTTCTGTAGACACTCGACTTCAGGTAGGGGAAGGAGATAATTTAAGCAACTGTTTCGTCATTGCATGACATGGTCAATCATGATCGAAAGCTAATCAGATCAAATAACTAATTGGAGATTCCCACTTTAAATGTTCTATTCCCTTGGGGATGCTTCTAGTACAGAAACCTGTTTCAATCAGACTTCCATCAGAAAACCAGAAGCCATTTAAAGTACCTGGGATATAAAAAGTGTAGTATCAGAATTATGAGTTTGTGTGATCTTTGGAAAAGCTGCAGGAGCAAAGGTCAGGGAAGCCAGCACTAATGATATTAGACTCAAGCATCAATGTGGGTGACTCTTAAAACTTGCCAGGAAACTGCTAAGAAGTTTGCACTGTCAGCCTGCAGCAGTGATGAGAATGATTCTTAAGAGCTCACTGGAAAGCCACTTTGAATCTCACCTTTGCCCTTGCATCTGGCACGATTGTGTCCTGAGAATAACGGCTTCTCCTTTTTCACCTTCTAAATGACATGTGAGTTATTCTTATTGGAAAAAAAAAATCTGACCTAGAACTACAAAGGGAAAGGATTTTGGGACCTGTAACTTCTAGTTGTTTCTGCAATGCACGTAAAGCTTAGAAGGGCATGGTGATAATGTCTAATTGACAACAGATAATATGTAGCAATTATCAAAAGGAATAAATCATTAATGATAGTATTACAGGCGTTGGTTTGCAGATTACAAGTATCATACTCGGGGATAGAATTTCTTTAGGAATGTCTAACTTACAACATGTAGACAAATGATTATCCTGCCTTGTCCAACACCTATTCTGGTTCTGCCTTATGAGAAATTAAATAAAACAATTCACTATATAAATTTCTGCAGATTTTCTGAGGTAGCTCTTCAATACATTCATATCTTTTCATCTCTACTGCAACAACTCTAAGCTAGGTAGCTGTCATTTCTCCCTAGAGAATTGTTTTACCTTTTTCAGTTATTTGTGTCCAATCTTATCTTCGCAAAATAAAATTAGATAATGACGCTTCCCTCCTTAAAATCTTCCACCTGCTTCTGCACCTTACATAGTAAACTTCCTACAGTTTTTTAGTTGTGCCATATTTTGCCTTCTCAAACTACCTTTTGTTCAGTATACCCTTTCCTCTTCTCCACTGTTTACCCAAGTTTCTTCTGTTCTTCCTTTGGACAAGTTTGAACTTAAATGATATTTGCGGGGGTAGCGTCTCCCAGTCTTCACTATGCTCTGCTATTCTTCTTTGTTCCTTTAGCTGAAGGCTTATTCTAGAGCCTGAGCAAATGGCTGCTGTTAGTCCAGCCCTTTACACTGCTTACCTTATTTATATTAACACTGAAATAATGGAAGCAGAAAATGAGCTAGAATAACAACAACAACAAACAAACAAACAACAAACAGCCCTCCCTAAGGGCTTAGGCCAAGCTAAACGATAGTTAACAAGGCTTCACCTCAGCTTTTGATTGGGGCATGAGATACTTTCAAGACATCTCACTGAACATCTTCATGAGAGGAAAACCAAGATGAGAGAGAAATTTAGACTGACCAAAAAGAAGTTTGAGGACAATAAACCTTTAAAAAATTGTTATCTTCCTCTTGATAGTGTGCCTAATTCCATGTCCACCACCCAGTAGAAACAGTGAAATCAGCACAGTATCTCACATATTGTAGGCCATCAAAAACACCTGTTGAATATATGAATAAATGAGGAAATAGATGAATAATTGAATGAGGAAAGAACCTTTTCCTCTTGAATTCCTGTTAGAGTTTACATTGTTTGGCTAGCAGCCACCTGCCGAAATGATCACTGTCTGCTGATGTCTCATGAGATTCATACCCTGGGTGGGGTGTGTGTGTGTGTGTGTGTGTGTGTCAGACTTCATACTTGTAGCACATCCCTTTTATGGTACCTTTTCTATAACCATTGGAACACATATTTCTATTAAGCTTCTTAAGATCAGTACTTTGTCTCTAGTGCTTTACAGAGAGGTACATGTAAGTATTCATAAAGCTTTGTTGAATAAAAGATAATTATTATAAAAAGATACAATATTTTTACATATTCTCTATGAAACATGTAATTTGTGTGTACAGAAGTATAAACCCCAATAATTTTTACAATATTCCAAAGAAAAGAATTAGTGGCAATATAATTTCAGATGTATCTATTTATAAAACGGCTTATTTTATCATTTTTTATTACTGTAATGGGAAAGTCTGTATCAAATCAACCTTTTTAAAAAAAATGGTTTTCACAGGTAGAAATAATATTTATATAGTTCCCTTTGTTTTGTTTCAGAAAAAAGAGTTGCCAAATGTAATGTCTAGAGCTAGCCATAGGCCTAATGATACATTCCTATGCCACAACAGAGAACTCCTTTACAGTGAAGAGAAAGTTGATGTCTTTCATGGTGTGTTTTTCTCCTTTACACAATCCCAGGCAAATGTTGCCAATTTCTGGCTCTGGGATTCTGTGTTTATGCTTTAAGTCTGGTTGCTGTCTTTTGTTTTTCCAGATGGACTGCAATAAAATGGATTAGGCCTTCCCTTACCAACTATAATTACATGCAGCCCTGCCTCCCTTAAATGATTCCTGGGAGACTTGATTGGAATCTGGAGCATCCCAAATGTTACTATCACATATTTTCTGACAATTTTAGGTTTATAACCATGGATGACTAATCTCATTCATGATGTGTGTTTTGGATATCTAAGGGTAAATGAAATTTCCTGGTTCACAGATTCTTGGTGAGCATGGTGCTTACAGTGTGCCACAGGCATGGCCAACATCCTTTAATAGAAGCACGTGCACAGCTATTGTGTAGGCATGCGATCTCCATTTAGAAGATTGCAAAGGGAGAATCTCCCTGTTTACTTTTAGAATGGCAAAACGAAGACAGATATTTCTTGGAAGTGCAGAATGTAAAGTAGCAAAGCCAACACAATGATATTTTATTATCCAAAGCATTTTGATTCTCACTCTTCCTCAAATTAGCAGCATAGCACATAGTAGCAAAATGTAATCTTTGGGGTGTTAGGCATTTCTTGTCACCCAAGATAAAGGGTCACAACAGATACAGGCTATTTGGCCTTTTAGTAAAAACTGACTATAAGCAGACTGCTTAGTAGGGCTAAACTGTTTGCCTCCATTTTTATACCTTCTCTGAAACTCTTGATAGCTATGAATGAGTCAATTGGGCATGATCCAGGATCCCCCCAACAATAATTTTAGACTGTCAAGGCAGATCATATTTGGGAAGAGTTAAACACAGCTCTCTGCAACATTAATTTCATTTGAGAAGCAAATGCTCCCAAGGGCACATGAGGACATGTCCTGCAGAATCTGGCTGTCAGTGGCGTCACAGGGCACAGCTCTGTCTTAGCATGTGGGGCCCAACACACTCCTGCAGAAGCAGTGAGAGGCAGCGACCTCAGGAAGATCCGAAGAGCAGAAGTGGTAAAAACATTGAACATTACAGCTGTGTGTCTTGTGACAATATTGTCTCTTATGGTAAATATAGAAACAAACTTTGTAATTGGGAAATTGAACTTTGAAATGATTCTTCTATTAATTATTCTTCTAGCTTATATGTGAGTTTTTAAGTAATCAATGGGCACTTAAGCATAAAGTCATTATTTTTAATAGGACCATTAGTGTATTTTTTTAACAAAATGGTGCTTATTGAATCTATTGCCTATGAATAAAAATGTCGGATTTCATTACGACTATTCTCTAGTAAAGTTTAATGAGTACATTGTATTCCACAGTGTGTGTAGCAATGTTATTTTGTAAATCATGCCATTATTTCTCTCTCATTTTTATATATTTATTTCATGTATTGTTTTCATATATATGGTTAACACATTTTTCAAATATTTCTAATTCGATGAGCATTAAACTTATCTCTCAATTTTTTCACACTACTTGGCCTTTCAAACCATACGTTACTTTTTTACATTTAATGTTGAAAATATTAGCCTTATAATAAATTAACTCTGACTTTATCCTTTTAATCTATATTCTAGTCATCTCAATTGATTTTTTTGAAGATACACAACAAAAAAAGGCACTTCTTTTTGCAAGCAACTCATTACAAGATGCTGGGGATATAGTGATGTTCTGCTTCTGAAAATAGCACAAATAAAGACCAACTACAAACTACAAACACACCAAATGTGATACTAATGAATTCCAAATACGTACAGATCACTACATGTGAATGGTAATCACCTAACACAAAGCCAGTGTTGTAGGAGTCCCACAAAGTAACTTGGAGTGACACAAAGAAGTTACAGCAAAGAATTTACTGGTCTACTTTGCAGATTTTCTCATTTCTTCCATTAAAAAAGATATTATGCTCTTCTTATCCCATTGGATAAAAGGCAAAACTTGAAGACCAAAGGCTTGATTAGCTTGTCACCAACTAAAGAGTTATAAAGGTGGAGGAGGGAGGTTGACAGAGTTTCACTTTGTGTCTAAACTATGTTCACTCTGGAATTCGTGCATATCGTGGCCTCTCTATAGGATTGAGTATTTCTAGAATTTGTATGCAGTGCATGAGCTCCCAAAAAATCAACTGGGAAAAACCTTCCCCAAAGGAGAGAGTAAGGTACATAAATTTGGGACAATTATGATATCCAGGTATACCTAAGGGGACATGATTTTCTGACCAACATGATACCTGTCAGCTAGTTTGTCCTTCAGCCTGGGCCTATGGAATCATGCGAGTCACAGAAAAAGACAGCTGAAACTGCAACATTCTTCATGAGAACTGTACCAAATTATGCAGCATCACAAGACAGCACTGCTTTAGCATCCTTGTCATGTAATTTGTTTTAAAGCACAAAGGTAGGTAGAATTTTCCCTCTCATCAGTGGTCATGTTTAAAGGACACCATCTCCTTATTCATGTCAGAAGTACTTTTAAACTTAAACACGGTGTTTGGCCACATTAGAACTCAATGTGTCATTGATACAGTACAACTTTGACATCAGTGGCAGGCATCCGAGCCGTAAAGTACCCTTGTTAGTTAGGTACTACAGATACAAAAGGAGGTGAAAAATGGCAAAAAGTCAAAGCAATGGAAAAGAACAATCATAGGCACACGATGGCTGAAGGTACTGTGTTTCTAGCACATGTGAAATAACGATCTTGTACCTTCTCTTTTGGAAGATTCTAAAAAGAAAAAAAAAACTGCCAAGAATTCACCATGCATTAAAGTCACCACTCCCAAAAGACAACACCTAGGAGTATTTACTTTACAGTTGTTGTGACCATATTTATTACTCCTAACCTGTTATGGTAGAATTGTAGATACACAAAAGATGTAATACACAAAAGAGGCAGATCATAGGCATGTGCACAGATCACATGTAATGAGGTTGGCGCTACCTCCAAAAGCCAACTAGGCAAACTTCCAGGAAGCCAGAGCTCAAGCCAAATTTTCCAGTATAAACCACATACCAAAAGAGAAGCCTGATTAGGGCTGAGTGGCTCCACCAGGACAAAATAGTCAATGAGCCAAAAACAAAGACTAAAAAAGTGTTTAATGGACAGTACCTGCTCACAGAGTCACTGTCAGTCTCCTACCAGAAAGAGAGGAGAGGATCTGAGCATAGCTGCACCAAAAACAGACAATAAATAGTACCTGGGGTGAGGAATGTTTCCCAAGGATGGAAAAGCTAAGTTAGGAACATAGTGAAGCAAGAAAAAAGAGCAGAAATGGTCAATAATTGAAGTAGTTGAAGCTAGATGAGATTGAGACAAAAAATTTAAGTCAATAAATTAATAAAAGTTTACTCAGTACCTTAGCACTCAACGTGAAGTCAGAAGCTATTGATATGTAATCAATGCAGGCAACTAGGATACTGCAACCAAGGGGGCATCATAGCTTAGTGTCAAGATGGAATTTTGGAAGTAGACATATATATTTGAATCCCTTTTCCACTATCCATGATCTGTGTGATTGCTGGTCTGTCATCTCCGTAAAGGCAAGAAGTCTGCATGAGGCATTTTCACCACATATCCTATTCTCCCAACCCAACATTTAGATATTATTCAATAACAGCATTCTGATAGGGGAGAGCTACTACTACATTAAATCTATAATGAAATTTGTTGCAATTTTAAAAAATGTTTAAATGGGCATCTTAGCATTAAAAATACTGTATTAAGCCTTCAAAATAATGTTTGAATAAATATATGAACTCACCTTTTTGAGTCCTAGATTTTTTTATCTGCACAATGATGAAAATAATACTGTTATTATTATCAGTACAATACTAGTAATATTACCAGTTATTAACATACTGTCATTATAAAAATAAAATAAGGTGTCTGTGTGTGTGTGTGTGTGTGTGTGTGTGTGTGTAAAGTGCTCAGCACAATGCCCAGGACATTCAAAATAGTTTTCCTGTACTCTCCTGCCCTATTTGGAGAGAACATGAAATGGTTTGTCAATTTTAAAATAAATGATGTAAGGGGTTACTATGGGGAGCAGTTAAGTTGTGCTGAAGGATATCAGAAAGGTAAAGACAGAATGAATAGTTCAAAATGTTAAAAACCCAAAGGGCGCCAGGCGCGGTGGCTTACACCTGTAATCCCAGCACTTTGGGAGGCCGAGGCGGGCGGATCACGAGGTCAGGAGATCGAGACCACCCTGGCTAACACGGTGAAAGCCCGTCTCTACTAAAAATACAAATATATATATATTAGCCAGGCATGGTGGCAGGTGCCTGTAGTCCCAGCTACTTGAGAGGCTGAGGCAGGAGAATGGCGTGAACCCGGGAGGCGGAGCTTGCAGTGAGCCGAGATGGCACAACTGCACTCCAGCCTGCGTGACAGAGCGAGACTCCATCTCAAAAAAAAAGCTCCAAAGGGAGCCTTCTGAAGTCTTAGGACAGGGCAGGAGAATCAAGTGAAAGTCTCCAGGGACTCCTGACCTCACATGGAATATGGGCAGCAGCTGCTGTAGAAGAGCTGGGAAAGGGAGAGAAGAGCATACAGAGCCTACTCAGGCCTGAGAGCAAAGCAATTCCTCTAAAATCTCTGGGCCTTACACTGAATGTGAAGTAGCAGCCACTTGTAGATTGAGGAGAGACAGAATTGCTGAAAGAGCTCCATCATCCCTACCCTAGAGTCACAAGTGTATTAAGGCAGAGCAGGACAATGGAGACAAGACTTGAAGGAACTCAGATCACATTCTCTGCTAAAGGAAAGATTCTGTTCCAGCCCTCAAATTATTTGATGTTTGTGGTGAAATTAATCTAACTAAAGCCACCACAAAGTGCATACTCAGGTCAACCACATACTAGAGGGACTAACTCCCACCCAACCCCCACAAGTCTGACAGAGGTGCATGCCCTTTCTAAGGTAAAATGTTATTTACCTTAGTTTCTGTGGTTCTTTCACTCATAATGTCTAGCATTTAATCATAAATTGCTAGACATGTAAAGAAACAAGAAAGTGTGGCAAATTGTTAAGGATAGAACCAGACCATAAGACTGGTCAATAGAACTAGACCCAGAAATTGACAGATGTTAGAAGTATCAGACACAAATTTTAATATAGCTATGCTAAATATTTTAAAGAATCTAGTGGAAAAAGTTGCATGAACAGATGAAGAATTTCAGTAGAAAGATATCAATTATGAAAGTAGTCAAAAATATTCTAGAAATACACAAAATCTTATCCAAAAAAAAAATTTTTTTTTTTGAGACGGAGTCTTGCTCTGTTGCCCAGGCTGGAGTGCAATGGTGCGATCTTGGCTCACTGCAATCTCTGCCTTCTGGGTTCAAGCGATTCTCCCACCTCAGCCTCCCAAGTAACTAGGATTACAGGCATGCGCCACCATGCCTGGCTAATTTTTGTATTTTTAGTAGAGACGGGGTTTCTCCATGTTGGCCTGGCTCAAACTCCTGACCTCAGGTGATCCACTTGCCTCGGCCTCCCAAAGTGCTGGGATTACAGGAGTAAGCCATGGAGCCCAGCCAAAATTTGTTTAAAATCATTTCAGTGTGCTCATTAGCAGGATAGACACAGCAGAGGACACTCAAGGGAGGTTCAATGAATATCTAAAGTAAGGCAAAAACAAAATAAATCAAAATTAAATGAGAGAAATCAGTTTCTATTGAGCAGCCAGTTGAGAACATGCATTGACTGGATTACTCCAACATCTCAATTAATTTTACCTAAAACTGTAGCCATAACCCTGCAACTTAGGGGCCCTTTATTATAACTCCCACCCATGAAGAGAAATCACATCTTGTTGGGATGAGAAGGAGGAAGTAAGGAAGAAAAAAGGCTTCAAACAAAAGAATTTGAATCGAGTATTCAAAATAAAGATAATATGGTGGGCCTTTTGGGTGATGAGAAGAGCATAACAGATAAAGACAAGAAAAGTAAATACAGAATATGTTTACAAAATGGCAAAAGGGTTATGAAAGTCATACTGAGAAAACATACACACAAGTGACACTGCCCTACTTAAGAGAGTTTATACTTATCAACTTCTGATATTTTCTTCTTAATCTGCTCACAATAATTAATACTGTGCTGTATGGAAAGTAGGTACTAAATAAATATTTATTTTAAATGAAACATGTGAGTGAGGGAATGAACGAATGAATAATGAAAGCAGTTGTCAGCACATTTTGAAGAGCTGGTAACAGTGGTGTCTCAATCTACGCAATAACATAAAATACTCTGGGATATCTTATATCAGGAGTTCTAGCTACAGAAAGAGAGATACGCAAGGAGAAATTAAAAATAAAACAGGGATAGTTTAAGTCAGAGCCTTAAGACATCACAACAAGAGAATTAACCAAGAGCAAAATGGCGCCCCCCTTTCCCTTGCCTTCTGAAGCAGTAACTCTGCCCCTCATCAAACATGGAAATGACTGCCCAGTAGAGCCATGGACATCACACATGACCCTGTCCTTGAATTTTTTCAACAACCACCATTTCAGATTCATGAATTCCTACATATGTCAGGCATAGAGCTAAGTACCACTGTATATACTTGTAAATGGGACAAGCCTTGATTCTGCCTCCGGGAAGTTTACAGAATAAAGGAGGTTTTAAATGCTGTGCAATGCAGATCGGAGTTTGCATTGATTCTGAGATTCAGTGATTTAGTCTTCAATACTCTCAAGGGCTCTACTAACTGGCCTTAGTTTTTAGAACCTTAACCTATATATATCTCTCTCCTCACTGACAAGCTATAGAGCTTATTTATCAAATAGAAAATAATTTGAGTCACAAGTGTGAGTTATAGATATGTAACTTTTAACTATCTGGTAGTCACATTTTTTTAAACAATGTTTTTCCTTTTACTTTTTTTTTTTTTTTTTTTTTTTTTTTTTTGAGACGGAGTCTCGCTCTGTCGCCCAGGCTGGAGTGCAGTGGCACAATCTCGGCTCACTGCAAGCTCCGCCTCCCGGGTTCATGCCATTCTCCTGCCTCAGCCTCTTGAGTAGCTGGGACTACAGGGGCCTGCCACCACGCCTGACTAATTTTTTTGCGTTTTCAGTAGAGACGGGGTTTCACTGTGTTAGCCAGAATGGTCTTGATCTCCTGGCCTCGTGATCTGCCTGCTTCAGCCTCCCAAAGTGCTGGGATTACAGGCATGAGCCACCGTGCCCGGCTTTTCTTTTACTTTTAAGTTCATGGGCACAAGTGCAGGTTTGTTACATAGATAAGCTTGTGTCATGGGGGTTCGTTGTACAGATTATTTCATCACCCAGGTATTAAGCCCAGTAACCATTAGTTATTTTTCCTAATCCTCTCCCTTCTTCCACCCTCCACCCTCTGATAGGCCCCAGTGTGGGCTGTTCCCTTCTATGTGTCTGTGTGTTCGCATCATTTAGCTCCCACTTATAAGTAAGAAGATGTGGTATTTGGTTTTCTGTTCCTTGTTAGTATGCTAAGGATAATGGCTTCCAGCTCCATCCATGTCCCTGTAAAGGATATGATCTCATTCTTTTTTGTAGCTGCATAGTATTCCATAGTGTATATGTACCACTTTTCTTTATCCATTCTATCATTGATGGGCATTTAGATTGATTACATGTCTTTGCTATACATGTCTTTGCTATTGTGAATAGTGCTGCAATTAACATATGCACGTGTGTGTCTTTATGACAGAATGATTTCTATTCCTCTGGGTATATACCCAGTAATGGGATTGATGGGTTGAATGGTATTTCTCTTGGTGGGAGTGTAAATTAGTTCAGCCATTGTGGAAGACAGTGTGGTGACTCCTCAAAGACTTAAATATGATAGACGCATTTTAAAAAGTAAAGTGAAACAGTTCAAATTAATTTAAATAATAAATTTAGCCCAATATATCCAAAACATTATTATTTCCACATGTAATCAACATAAAAATGATTGCAGTATTTTATAGTTAGCCTTTGAAATCCAAGGTATGTTACATTTAATGCTCATCTCAATTCCCATTGGCCACACTTAAATGTTCAGCAGCCACATGTGGCTAAACTATGGAGTCTGTCCTGTTTCATAAGTAGGAATGTATGCCTTGTGACAGAATGCGTACTGTGGGAGAAGCTTTGAAAAACAGAAATAAAAACAGAGAGAAAACAAGCCCTAAAAATATAAAAAACAATGACTGACAAAGAATTGAATCTCTCCAAAATCTGTAGGAAAGAAGACACTGGGAGATTTGAAACTCCAGCCAGTGAACATTGCTCAGGATCAAATGTTGCCTAACACAGCATTTTGTGTTGGAGATTCTGAGTTTTATTCCTGTTTTACCACCTTCCCACAACTGGCCCTCAAGAAAATAATTTACCCTGATTGTGCCTCAACTTTTTTACTTGAAAATGATAATGTGAACTGAGTTCACACAGGTCTTAACAGATGAATAAATATTGAAAAAAAAAATCACATGCATAGGAACAATGCAAATTGTTCTGATTCTTAACTCCTCCTCAAACGCAGGACCTTTCTATTCTGGTGTATTTCATCCCCCACAAAATATTTTTAAGAGTCTCCAAGAGACGCCTTTAAATGTACTTGGAAAGAAGTCCAAGCTGCCGGGTGCTGGGACTTGTCTGCCAGGCAACTGCTACCTCCTGTAGGACACTACTCCACTCAGACTGAATTCCACGGATTATTTTAAAAGGTGCACTTCTCCTTGCTGAAAAATAGAAGTAAGTCAGATAAACTGTAGTAAGTTAGCTCTCAAAGCAGTATGAACCAAATTAATGGAGTGTTTTAAGTTCTGTGTAAAATAAACATACGACTAGTGATACAACTGTGGTCACCCCAGGAACGAGGTTGCTCTTTTCCCTGAAGGCCTAATATAACTGAAAATGGGTGAAACCCTGTTGGGATGAAGTCAGAGGTCAGATAGCTAAATATAAGCACATTTTTCTAAAACCTACTGTGAAAGGCAGTAGAGCAGTCTAACATGAATACGGTTTTGGCATTTTTATTTCAAGCTGTGACCTCTTCAAAAAAAAAAGTTACTGGGATTTATTATTATTTAGATGATAAAAGCTGGTCAAGAACCCAGAATGAAGACTAAATAAGTTAGTTCAAGGTCCTGCCTTGGTTAAAAAGTGTAAGAAAAATCTTTCAATGCAAAAGTACCGTATCAGGGGTCGCCAATATCTAAAAATGCATATGAGGAGTCAGTCCTTTGACTATAGATGTTTTTTCACCGTTAAACTGCAAGTATTCTGAGCAATGTAACATCAAAACACTGTGAGATATTTATGCCTCAGGCAGAATAAATATTAAATCTTGTTTTACTTAGCATGTGTTTCCCCAAATACCAAGGCTGAGAAAAAGCTGACACACAGGTAATTTATTTGGGAAGTGATGCCTTGGAGAGAAAATAAGTTATAGAGGGAGTAAAAGAGAGAGACAGAGGAAAAGCCAATACAGCAAATTAATTTGGCCATAGGTATG
Source organism: Gorilla gorilla gorilla (assembly GCF_029281585.2). NCBI lineage: Eukaryota > Metazoa > Chordata > Mammalia > Primates > Hominidae > Gorilla > Gorilla gorilla. Next base: position 92,387,808 of record NC_073224.2, on the reverse strand, counting down.
GGTAACTGGGATTCAATCTCATAGGACTTTCTGAAGGGTTTTATGAAGTGAGTCACAAAGCTGTACACTTTGGGTGTACACTTTGGGTATGGTTGGGAGACAAATTCACCCATTGTCTCTTGCCCCTTGCCAAGACTGGCCTCAGGGGCATATATGTCAAGTCAACTTCAGCAAGTGTCCCAGATTGTAGCATCAGCAAAACCTTAAGAAAGGAATCAAGAGGTATTCAGTGTAGTCCCAACTAGAAGGGTTGTCAGGCTTCACCAGTGTAAAGCTAGTCAAAGATTATATGGAATATGCTGCCACAGCAAAGGCTAAAATGACAGATGGAACTAAGAGGGTTTGAACAGCACACAAAAGGTGTCCAATACAGTCCACTCCTTTTATTACTTCGATCTTTATTAAGTCCAAACTTTTAGTCCTATTTAGGGTTGTGAATGGCCACAATCTCTGCATGTAATTAATGCAAGAGAGTTAGTGGAACAAACAGGTCTTAAAGTAAAAATTGACGTTCATTATCTCCCACCAGCATGATCAATCCCATATTTTCCTCACCATCAGATGGCACTTCAGCTGATCTAGGTTGCTTGCCTACTAGGGTAATCCAGACCTTCATCTGTAAAGGATATGCATTCCTAAGTGTCTTGACCTTGTCAGGCTTTGCTTGTTAACAGTTACTTGTTCATCGTTATCAGTGGACAGAGAAAAACCAGTGAATGCCATAGTGACTCCTTACATTCCAGATATGCTCCTTTCTGACTTGTTTCATCAATTGTAACTCCTCCTGATAATCAAGATCAATCATCCCACCAATATCATCCATGTTTTCTTTGCCTATTGGTACTCTGGCATGAAGTTTCCAAAAAGAACAGGTTGTAACTATAGCTTTAAGTTTAAAATTGTAGCTTTAAAGTGGAACTAGTATGTCCCCTGGTGGAACATCATCCCCACCCCAGGAACCAAGATCTCTAATGTGGTACAACCTTAAGCTGTTGGGACAGGAGATGTAAATTCCACAAGTGAGTTCTCACCACAATGATGGTGAGAGAGCTCATCCTACTTCCACCTTTTGGTTCAGAGACTCACATGTTGCATCTACAGGGGGAATATATTAGTTGCCTAGGGATGGCGTAACAAAACTGGGTGACTTAAGATAACAGAGATCTTGTTTTACAGTTCTGGTGGCTAGAAGTTTAAAATCTCAAAAGACTCAAGTGATGAACCATTCCTTGCCTCTTCCTAGCTTCTGATGGTTGCTGTCAATCTTCAATGGTCCTTGGCTCACAGCTGTATCACTCTAATCTCTGTTTCCTTCATCACGTGGTTATATTCCCTATGTCTCTCTGAAAGCCTGTGTTCAAATTTTCCTCTTCTTATAAGGAGACCAAGTCATTAGATTAAGGCCGACCCTAATCTAGTATGACCTCATCTTAAGTTGATTATATCTGCAAAGACCCTATTTTCAAATAAGGTCACATTTACAGGTTCCAGTTGGATAGGAATGAATGAGGGGGAGGGAAGCATTTCAATACAATATAGGGACACAGAATGTATATCAGCACAGATATGGCACCCCAGAGGACAGTACTGCCATCGCTCAGGACTGTTCACAAGCTAGTGCTTTATCTGAGCCTATAGCAGGCTTTTCCAACAGTCCATTATCTATTCTGTGCAAATATAAGAAATATGACCCAAAGATGTTAAATTCTAGTTCACACAGCTAGAATGGATCACAGATTTTGGAGTCATGCCCCAGCCTACCATCTCTAAGTTAAGTACAGTCTCCTTTACAGAACATTTCCTCTAATTATTGTTTTCCCAAATGTTTTGTCAGCTCAGAAAATTTTGTGCCATTATTTCTAGACAACTGGCCTAGTTGAAAAAGCTACTGGGTGTTCTTTCCCACCATCTTTAGAGTTAGGGAAAACTGGTTTGGAATCCTAATTCAATCAATTCCTGCTTTTGGATCGTGTAGCTTTTCCAGCCTCAAATGACCAATGCATAAAGTGGGGGCAGTAGTATCCATCTCACATAGCGAATGGGTAGAGTATATAAGATGGTATTTGTAAAGCATTAAGCGCAATTCTTGGCACATAGTGCTACATGATGCTTGTCACTGTGCCAAGTGCTCTGGAAGAACCACAGTCATCTTGGGGGCTTTTAGAATAGCCATTTTGTCCATTCCTCTTACTTTTTCCTCCTTCCAGGAATGCTGAATTGATGGCTGGAAATGTGATAGTCATCTTGAATAATAAGGCAATGTTGAGGGTGGACGTCATATACTAAGGATGGTAGAGCAAAAGAAAGCAAGGAATCTGAGTCCTTGAAGACGGGGGAGCTGTCATACCACCCAAAAACTGCAAGCTCCAGGTTCCTTTTACATTAGTGAGTAATAAGCCACTACCCTGTTAATCCAACTTATTTAGCTTTATCGTTTTATACTGCAAAGCCTAATGCTAACTCAAACAAGTAAAACTGAGATACCGTTCTCCCAAATTTATCATTGTCCTGAGGAGACAAGAGAAATGCATATATTCAAAGAGAAAAAAAGGAGAGAGAGAGAGAGAAGTTACATTCTAAACTGTGATTCTGCCAAGAAGCACAAGACAGTATCAGAGAAGGCAAAAATCTATGCAGATTGAATCAGCCAAAGGTTTTCAGCAGAAGAGTAAACCAAACTAGGCCTTGAAAGAAGCAGAGGATTCAGAGAGGGGATGAGGAGAGGTGGAACTCTCAACATGTCAACCAAATAACAGCTGAAGAAAAGACTCAAAAGGAAAGAAGGAAACAATTAGGAAAGCAAATTCAAGAACACATATGAAAGCTTTTCCTGTAAAGAGAAAAAAGTGTAGGTTTTCAAGTATGACAGAAGAACCAGCTCTCCAGTTAATGTGACGAAAAGAATAACAAAGAATGAGAGGAAATTTATGGTTCTTTTAAGAAATGTTTAGTCTGGTCACAGCAGTAGAAACGGTTAATCTTTCATGTATTCAAATTCCTGATAATTATTAATAACTTGTCGAGATGGGAGAGAAATGCTATGGAAAAAAAGTGACAAAATCTCAAAAATATGGGCAAAATAAGCATAAGAAAAGAGAATGTAAACAGAATAGTTTTTATGGACATTTGAAAAACATATTTGTATGAAAGGAATTAGTTATGGATTAGTTATGGTCATAAGGGGCTTTATTTCCATTTGTGTTCAATTTTTTCTTTTCTTTTTTTTTTTAACTCTTGCAGCATTTTAGTTCCTCCTCCAAAATAAAAACCAAATCTAAAAAGGCAATTCTTAGCTGAGATTGACTTATATAGATGACTTGATTTTAGTTAACTTGCTTCTTCGAATGTCAAACTCACAGAAATTATATGTTTATTGATTAAAGGTTTTCTAGTTGCAAGTAATAAAATTCAATTCAAGTTAACTTAAGCAAGAAAGGTGAATTGACTAAATGAATCCAGCTCATTCATGCAATTTAAAGGAAGGATTAGAGCAAGGACTTATGGAAGGCAGTGGAACAAAGAAGCTAAAAGCAATCAGGGTTTTTTCTCCCTATCTGCCTCACCTCAGCTTCTTTCTACACATCTGCTTCTTCTCTTTCTCTTTGAACTTTCCCTGCTTCTCATTTCTTGGAACAGGTAGATTATCCCTTCCCTTCCCACCCCCACTCCAGCTCCCCAGTTAATATTCCTACCTCTCAAGAGATCATTCTAAACTGAAATACCTTCTGCTATTCCCTATTCCAAATTCCCAGAGAATAAAATATGAATGCTTAAATGGGTCCCAGAGCCAACGAGGCCCACAAGGTCCCAGACAAATAGCCCTTTCTATTTCTCTAACTTTGTGTTGTACCACTCTCCCATTTGTTCACTGGACTCCTGACACACTGGCCTTTTGCAGTTCTTAGAAGATGGCAGGCTTTCTCCCTTCAGAGACTTTGCACTCACTGTCCCCTTTAACAAAAACCTTCCTCCTCCAGATGTGGCTACAATGGGCTCATCCTCTCAGCTGCATCTCCCCTTAGGTGCCATTGCCTCCAAGAAGCCTGCCTTGAGCATTCTGTCTTAAGTGGAAATTCCTTGCCCATCCACCCCATTTATTCTGTATCAGAGAATCTTTTTTAAAATCTATGTTAATACTCACTGGAATTGGATTGATTCTTTTCCTGTTTGTGTATTTACTTGGGTAATATCCATCTTTCCTAATTGATTATAAGGAGCATACTATAATACTAGAGGTTTTCTACCCATCTATTTCCATCTGGCTTACTAATAATTTTCTATTTTTTTCAGGTATCTAGCAGTCCCCCAAATTACACTGTGCCTCATTAGAAGCTAAAAGAAAAATGTTATCTTTCATCTCTGAGTATAATTCTGGCTTGTTCCAATGCTTGTAACTGCAGCAGCCATCTTTGCTTATAGCGGAAGGATGGAGTCAATCTGAGTGAAGATGGCAAAGCAGAGAGAAAAAAATCTGAGACCTTGATGACACTTTTGAACCTCAGAATTAGTCAACTCTGAAGTCTGCATACCATAGAATCCCAGCTATATGGGATTACAGATATCTTTAGTTGTGAACTACTTTGAGATAACATTTTAGTGGCTTAGACATAACCAAGCCACTCTGGGGGTAGGAACCATGACTCTGTTGCTTTCCATTGTGTTTTTAGGGACTAGCACAGTGCCTGGTTCAGAATAGAGGTCTGGGATTATTAGCAAAATGAATGAATTTGTTCTATCATCAGAAGCCATAAAGATGAAATCATGTATACAAACATGATTGCCAGAGGCACCAAATAAATTCACTGGAGGAAGAAAAGACATTTTAATAAATGGTGCTGAACCACTGGATATCCATCAGGGAAAAAATAAAATAAATCTCAACCCATCTCACTGCATAAACACAAATTGATTTGAGATGGAAAACAAATACGAATGTAAAAGATAGAACAATAAAGTTTTTAGATGAAAGTACATTTTCATGATCATTGAGTAAGCAAATATTTCATAGATAGCACATAAAACAATGCTGGTTGAGCACTTCTAATCTGAAAATCCAAAATCTGAAATGCTCTAAAACCAAAAATTTTTGAGTGCCAACATGATGCCACAAGTGGAAAATTCCCCATGACCTCATGTGACAAGTCACAGTGAAAATGCACACACGCAACCTATGGTTTATTTAGCATCCCCAAAGAAAAAAAAGATTTTTCTCAGAAAAACACAAACAAATGTTTTTTTGTCAGCATACCTACCTTAATCTCAAAAACAAGCTGCACAAAGCACCAAGGTAGCTGGAAACAAATAATACATTCGAAATGGTTCAATCCACAAATGGCTGAGATAATGACACTTTTGCTTTCTGGTAGTTCGGTGTATGCAAACTTTGTTTCATGCACAAAATTATTAAAAGTATTATACAAAATTACCTTCAGCCTATGGGTATATAGTCTATATAAGACACAAGTGATATTTTTGTGTTTAGACTTGGGTCTCATCCCTGTAATATATCATGCATATACAAACATCCCCAAAGCTGAAAATATCCTAAATCCAAAACACTTTTGGTCCCATGCATTTCAGATAAGGAATACTCAACCTGTATCATAAGAGGAAACATTGGTAAACTAGATTTCATTGAAATTGAAATTTCTCTTCATCAAAATATACCATTAAGGAAATGAATAGGCAAGCCACAGCCTGGGAGGAAATATTTATGGTGCATATTCTGTCAAAGAGTTTTTTTCTAGAATATAGAAAGAACACCTATAAATCTACAGTCAAAACAGCAACAACCCAATAAAACTGGGCAAAAGGCATAAACAGACACGTCACAGAAGAAAACATAGGAGTAATCAATAAGCACATGAGAAGGTCCTCAATGTCCATTATTAAGAAAATGCAAACAAAAATAACAATGTCATGTCACTTCATATTTACTAAAATGGCCAAAATTTAAAAGAATGATGATGAAAATGCTAGCAAATATGTAAAAAAGTTGGGACTCTCATACATTGTTGGTGAAGTGCAAAATGATAAAAACTACTTTGAAAAACTATTTGGTAAAGATACAGCTATCTTATGAGCCAGTAATTCCACTCTTAAATATTTATCTAAAGGAAATGGCCAACAAACACCCATTCAAGAATGTCCATGGCAATCTTAGTCATAAAACCCAAACTCTTTAAAAAATCCAAATGTTCTTCAACAGGATAATAATTAAACAAAATGTGATGTATTCCTAAAATGGAATATTATTTAACAATACAAAGAAACAAAACAACTGATACATGTGACAATATGGCTTAATCTCAAAACAAGCTGCACAAAGCACCAAGGTAGCTAGAAACAAAGAATACATTTGAAATGGTTCAATTTATAAGAAGGACAAAAATCGGTGCAACAAATCTGTGGTGATAGAAATCAGAAAGCAGTTACCTCATTTTGGAGTGTGGGCAGGATTGATTAGATAGGGGCATGTGGAAATTTCCTGGGCCGATGACAATATTTTGTCTATTTTGTGATGGGGGTGTATACAATTAGCAAACCTCATTGAATGGTACACTTAATATCTGTGCATTTTGTCATGTATATTATTAAAATGTGTGTGCATGTGTGTGTGTGTAGAAAATGACTGCTGCCAAGAAGAGTCAACTCTTGTGGATGAAGACAGCCATATAAATACAGCCCTTGTGAAAAGCTACATCAAAGAGTACTTATACTAATAGGGCATATATTCATATTACATTTCCTAAAGCCTAGAATTAATAGTATTCGCAAGCTAAACCGCATAATGAAATTGATTGGAGAGTTCTTTCTTATGACACTGAGTTGAAATACAGATAGCTATGTTAAAGAAGAAGGAAAGCAGCATGTTGTGGATTAAAAGTAGACATTTAAGAGACTGCTAATTATGAACAATTTTCCAAAATGTGCTTCACAAAAAACTAATGTGCCTCAAGAAATTAATCTATGTTAAATGAAAAAAGTATCACCTGATCAAATAAGCACAGGAAATGTATATTATGTCCCCTTTTTCAATATTCACAGTATATATAACCATATTAAAACTCTCAGAAATTGTAATATAAAGAATCACTGATTTTATTTAACTCAGAATTTCCCCAAAGCATGCCAATACAATTTTCAAAAACAGCAGACATAACTATTATTTAAATTCTAAGTTTTACATTCCTCCTATAATTTGTCATAATAGAAGAGGAATGTATTTAAGAGTAAGTAAGCCTGTTACATAATTAATTTGTGATAACATATTTCTCACTGAATAATAGAACTCAAAGGTATAATGTAATATTCTAAACAGATATCTGCTTTCTAGACATCTTTACCCCAAACATACCTATGCTATAAGTGAAAAAATGTATTCTCCCAACATTATTGTAATTGCCTCCTAGCTAGTCTACTTACTTCCACCCTTGTCCTCTACAATAAAGTGACTGGTTACCATACTTCCCACAAGTTACTTTACTTTTCAGTGTTTCATTTTCTCTATATATAAAATGAGTATAGTTGAATATTTCTTTAAATTGATTGGGGTTTAAATATCTTAGCATTTTTATGAAACATTTGCACCATATAGGCAAAAATTATATTATCTATTCACTATCTGTGGCTTGAAATATAATTATTTTCTGAATTTCATGAATATTAGTTGAGCATCTACTACATGCAGCAGAACCTACTGAATTAATGTAGGACATTTCGGAATGTAGTTCTTTCATTTATTTAAAGAGTTCCTTAAAGCAATTTCCAGAAGAATAGAAAGAGATTAAAATTAGGCCCGTATTTATTTATCCATCCATTCATCCATCCATCTTTTCTTTCTTTCATTTAAACATGCCAGATTCAAGATATATTTCACATATTAACTCAACAGTGTTTGCTAACGGAAAGAATTTGTGGTGAGAGCAAAAGATGAAAGAAGAATCTCTTCTGATCTTTAGCCCAAGCAGCTGCAAGGAAAATTGTATCATTTATTAATATGGGAAAAAGTAAGTAGGGGGCATAGAGTTAGGGTTAAAAATCAAAATCTGTCTTTTCTATATATTAGGTTTGAAATACCTTTTAGACATCTAGTAAATAAGTAGGATAGACAAACATCGATCCCAGGGCTACAGCCATAGACTTCAGAGGTCTCAAGATATATAGATGATATCTAAAGCCATGGGAATAGAAAATAAGGGAGAGGACAGAAAATATCTTAAATAAAAGCCCTGGGATACCACAACATTTAGATGGTAGGAAAAGGGAAACGATGCAGCAATGGAAACTGATTTGACACAGCCAGTGATATAGGTAGTAAACCTAAAAAATATGTATTTCAAAAGCTAACACTGAAAAGCTGGGGGAGTAGGGGTACAGAGGGATGGTCAATTGAGTCAACTGTTGCTGACACATAAAGTAAGATAGGAATCAAAGACTAACCACCACTGGATATAGCAATATAGGACATGTCAATGACCCCAACCAGTTGAGATTCATATCAGGAAGGGCCCTATAGGCCACTGTCAGGATTTGGGACTTTAATCTGAGCAAGGTGAAAGCCATTGGATGGTATTAGGAAAATGACTGAGATGATCTGACATCCACTTAAAGAGGCCACTCCAGCCATTCTGTTAGGCTAGATGGTGAGTAGACAAAGGGAGAAGCAAGGAGGTCTGTTAGGAAATTACTACAATAATTTAGAAAAGAGAATCTGATGGTTTGGACCAGGGAGATAGCAATCAAGGTGATAAGAAACCAGATTTTATATACATTTTAAGGATAGGACAAGCATGATTCACAGATGGATTAGATGTATAAAATGAAAGAAATAAAGGAATCACAAGTAACTCCAAAACACTTGGCCTCAAAATCTGGGAAGATAAAGTTATTGTGTTAGTTAATGGCACTCCTAAGCATGTGAGGAAATGAGGAGGTACACGTAAAGGGACCAAGGAATGACCAACGAGGCTGGAGAAAATTCAAGAGCCATAGAAGTAAAGTGAAGAAGAAAGTGTTCCCGGGAATAGAAATGATCAACAGTACCAAATGCTGCTGGTAAGGTCAGTTAAGTTAAGAACTATAAAACAGCTACTAGATTTAGTAACACAGAGATCACTGATGACCATGACAAGAGTTGCTTTGATGCCATGATAGGGTTAAAAGCTTGATCACAGTGAGTTTTTGAAAAAATTGAAATGGAAATTAAAAAAGAAAGAAACAAAGAAAAAATGGAAGAAAAAAACCATGGCACAGTAAGGACAAGACCAAAATTTAATTGAATTTTTCAGACAAGAAGTAGGCCACCAGCTGAGGGAGAAATTGAGTGAAAGACAGTTTTTGTTTTTAGATAAGACAAATAAAAGCAAATTCATGTTGAGAAAGGTCCAATAGAGAGACAAAATTTGTTATTGCATAAGAAAGAGGGGAGACTTACTGGGAATCAATGAGAAGGGATGGAAGTTTATGCTCAAGGGGAGGGATGACCACTGACACAGTGAAGAATGTATCTACAAAGCAAAAAAGAGGTCGAGTCTATGAGGACAGGAACAGGTAGAAGCATAGATGCAGTGGTGCGGGCTTGTGGAAGTTGTCTTCTGAGTGCTTCAGTTTCCCCAGTGGAATAGAAAGGTGGTCATTAGCTGAAGATGCTATTGGAGAGGAGATATTCAAGTTTTGAGAAGAGAAGGAAAGTATACAACTGTCATGGAGAAAAGCAGAAAGGTGAATGTACTGGGATTGCTGTCAGCCTAGTACTTGCTTGCACTAAAGTCAAGCTGCAAGATTTTGTGCTATCCCCCAGAGGTTCAGCTGTGTGGATGCAGCAGGGTGGGTAGAGGGTTGGATTTAACCAGGGATATGTTTCTGCCTCAACAAATAATTGTAGCAATTAAAGTTTCAGAGCTCAGCTGTGCCAAGGGGTATGACACCTGTGGATAAGGAAAGAATGACATGGCAAATGGAAAATAATCTTTACTGGATGGAGTTCTACTCGATGTTTTAGGAACTTTAAATTTCATGTGATTCTCACAACAGCCTTGTGAAGTATATATTTTCTACACATTACATATGAAGAAAGTGAGGCTAAGAGAGATTAATTTTTTTTTCCAAAATAATACAGCTAGAAAGCAGAGGAATATGGAGAAGAAAGAGCACACATTTTTCTGAGACCCTCATAGGTTGGACTGGAGAGAAGATTTGGTGCAGTCTTCTGGGGAATATCATTGGCTCAGAGTCCAGGCTGTGGCTGAGTCAGCTGGCCAGACACCAGAACACAGCTTCCTGCCATCAAAACCCCAGGTGGCAGACACAGTCACCAGTTTGGCCAGGAATACATGGCGCCACCACTCACAAAACCACTCATTTGCTCCTATAAAACAATCATCACCTAGCAGGATGCCAAGAAAATCAATCATGACTAAACTCCCAATTTGGTTTGATTCACTGACCACATGTAGACATGATCATAAGTTTGGTTATCATTCTTCATAATAATCATCTGCGGGTCTGCAGTAACTGTGGGCCTGAACAAACCAGTGATTTTTCAGGTGAATCTGCCTTGAAACAAATTTCCATCTTAGGAATCAGTTGTTTAGTTTATGGGTGACTCCTGAGTCCAATAGAGGGTCTGCTAGTCTCTTAAAGCTGGAAGGGATTTTAGAGATAATAGTTTCTATCCTCCTCATTTTATAGTCCTAGGATGACTATTATATTAAAATGTAGGCTTGTTTTTCTATCTTGAATACTAGCTTTGTAATGGGACACACATGGGAGAAATTCTTCTTAAGTCTAAATGTATACTTTTTTAAACATGTACATCTTCTGAATCACTAGTTCCTCTTGTCCCAGTATTTGGACACTGTGCTTTGCAAATAACATGTGCTTGATAAATGTAGATTAAATATTAAACAGTCTGGCCAACAGAAATGAAACCATGGCACCTAGAAAAATTGTCAGGAGAATTTCACATCCCTGGCAGTCTTTCTCCCAGACCAGGGCTTCATGTCCCTAAATTGGGACAGGGTGAAGGAAAATGAGGACAGGTGGTAGATTTCATGAAAAAGTAAAAAGCCTGTCAAGGTCATTCTAGCTGTGAGACAGTCTTACTGAATCCCAAACCCCATGTCAGCTGCAGTACCTGCAGCGCCGATTCTGACTGTTAAAAGGCTATTGTTGGATGGCTAAGTCAGAGACATGCAAGGGAAGCCCAGTTCTAAACAGCAGGGGAATAAAGTCAGAAAAACTTATCCTAATCTACCTAAATATTTTAGAACAATCCTCCAAATAAAGAGAGAAATGGATATTAAAATGGAACATCAAGGAGGGTTTAAGACAGAAAATTGTATTTTCTTCATTTAAAAACTTTACGATCTTTTACCTGCTTATCATATATTATTTTCAAGGTTCATGATAAATATAAATTAGATATGTTCTTTCATAGGTTTAGAATTAAATAGGAAACAGAAAAGATTTATACAAATTATCCTGCCACAGGTGGTGTATGATGAATGTCACACCTAGAAGTAGGCGAACCAAATGGCAAAAGAACTCAGAAGCTCTATCACAGTTTAAGCTAATTTTTAAGGTGGCTCCTCAAGATAGTATTATGATCCCTATTACACAGATAAGGATACCGGGGATCAAAAGGTTTAAATGACTTGCCTAATATCCTACGACTAGAATAGATGCTGGGTCTGACAGAGTGAAGGACTGGCTCTGCAGTGACAGTCTGTGACATACAAGGGAAAAGCCATGTGAGGCAAGGGAGAATTCCAATTGCAAAGACTCTGGTAAGAAGAGAATTCTGAGTGACGACACGGCAGGCCTGCAGGGAGACCTGCTGATGGATGTTTCAAGTGGAGTGATGATGCTATTCCTGGCGATAAGAGGCTTAGAAACTGTGAGGTGAGGCTGTCAAGTGGGTCTTCAACATGGACAGTGAAAGTGACTAGGGCATGAGGTAGACCCTTCTGTCATGATGAAAAGTAAAAATGCACTACGGCAATCAGCAGACAGTGAAAAGTTGTAGAGAAATCTAACTCACCAGGATTGTCATCTGCTTCCTAAAGTCTGATTATCCCTGTGGCACAATCAACTTCAGCTGCTGTGACCATTAGTGGTTCCTTAAAATCATCCCATCACGCTGACTTACTGGATTCTCAATGCACGAGGAATTAGGGAACAATTCTAGAGGATCTGATTTGGTGGGGGTTCTACTGTCCTGGTTTGAGCTTTCCCTCTCTGATAGCATAGAGCTTCATAATGGTGAGAGACTCGTCAGGCAGTAGTGTGGAGCCCTGCAGTCTTTCAGCTTCCTGTCCTTTGCCATTATTACATTGCTATTGGTTTGTCTGTCTTCTCTCCTAGACTGTTGCTTTTTGTGACCAGAAACTGTCTTTCTACTTATTGTTTTCGCTCAACATTAGCAGAGTTTCTAGAATATAGTCAGTGGTCAATAAATGGTGTTGAATAAATCAAGTAATATTTGAGTTGAGTCATTGAACATAAATAAATATGTATCAAGTAGCCTGGGGAAGTGGAGTAAAAGGAGGCAGGAACCATTTCACCCAGAGTGATCTGGGCAAAATTGGAAAAAGTAACATATGACAGAGATCAGAAGCACTGCATAACATATTGGGTGGGAACGCTGATTTTGGAGGCAGAGGCCTGGGTTCAAATCATAGCTCTGTTTCTTAACAGTTAAATGATCTTGGGCTACAGTTCAGAAGAAAAATAAAATAAAATAAAAACTACTGGAGCATCACTCCTAGGGAAGGAGGCAAAGCGAAGAAACCAAGAGTGTCTGTATTTTCCATTCCATATTCCCAGTCCCTCCATGAGAGCGGTGAGACTGACATATTTGCTTACTGAGAAGTATTTTATTTCCTAAAACATATTTGTTGTCACTCATTTGAGAACTACATTTTATTTGGTATTGAACAGAGACAGGTAGGCTTCTAAAATAATCTAACATTATACCACAAGAATCAGCAATTTCTCAATGAATCCTAAAAATATTTATAAAACTTTTAATGTAGAACAAAATTTGGTTATATGACACCAGGAGATGCAAATTAAATCATATGCATAAAAGTCATTTGTAAACTGTTACCTGCTCTATAAAAATCATTTGAGAGACCCAGTGGCATAGTGGAAAACTTACATAAAGTTAGAAGACTTGGGCAAAATTGCCAACTCTTTCACTTACTAGCTATGTGGCCTACAGAAAGTTATAAGAACTCTGTGAGCTTCACTTTTAGGGTTGACAATAATACTTATCTTGTGTGCTTTTGGTGACAACCAATAGAAACAATGACCATGAAAGTAATTTTTTATTATGATTCTATAAATAGTTTGGCAAAAAGAATTTTTTTTATTTCCCTTACAAAAAGAGGAGTGAGGAAATACTAATAGTGTCCACGAAGTGCTAAAAAGGTGATAGAAATTTGTGTGGTTAGAGAGTCAACATGATATTGAGACAGTCCTATATCTGGATCCTGATTCAGCTAGTTACAAGTTACGTGATTTGGAGTTAGTTTCTTATACCTCAGAGCCTCAGGTCCTCCATCTGAAAAATAGAAATCACACAACTCACTTTGCAGGGTTTTGCCAAAAGGACAGAAAATTAATGTACAGTATCTGGCACAAAAGAAAGCTTCAATAAAGATAGCTGCTATCATCATTATATTTTCCGCATCATCATCATTATCATCATGTTTGCATTTTTCCCTTCTGAAAATTTCAACCAGATCAGTGGTAGGGAAAGAGACCTGTTCTCAACTGGTAGCATTGGTGGAGGCTTTTGAGTTTCTCGTAAAGCTTTTTTCTTTTTCTTTTTGTTTTTCTGTTTTCGAGACAAGGTCTCACTCTGTCACCCAGGCTGGAGTTCAGTGGTGCAAACATGGCTCACTGAAGCCTTGACTTCTTGGGTTTAACCTATGTTCCTGCCTCAGCCCCTGGAGTAGCTGGGACTACAGGTGCGTGCCACCACTCCTGGCTAATTTTTGTATTTTTGTTGTAGAGATGGAGTCTTGCCATGTTTGCCCAGGCAAGTCTCAAACTCCTGGGCTCAAGCAATCCCTCTGCCTCACCCTCCCAAAGTGATGGAAATACACGCATGAGTCATCACACTCAACTCTTACAGAGCTCTTGATCTACTAAGAGGAAGACACACATTCGAATATAGTAGATTTGTCCATTTCTTCACTCTGCTATTAAAATCTTCATAGTATCTATAAATTCAATTTCTTTGTCTTAAAAATGGAAGCCAATAAAAACCAAAATTTTGTCAATGCAGAGGTGACCTCACTCAATACCATAAGCAGAGTGCAATAATCAATACAGAAATTCATTCTGAGATCTCAAGGTTAGTGTTTATTTCTATAAAATATTCAACATTTGAGTTACTTATTTGAGGTCACTGCATAGAAGGTGCTACATAAATAGGAACTATCATTCTGGCAGCCTTAACGACTGCTACTTAAATGTTTGAACACTGAATGATATTTAGAGAGTAAAGTGATTTAATAAACTAGCAATTGCTCATGCAAGGGCAATCACCCCCATTTCAGTTTAATTATTAAGATGGAATTTTTAAAATATTCCCAACTTTAGCAAGCAATCTTGCAATGAAAAAGAAATTATAAAATGTTACATGATATTATGATATAAAATGCTCATTTCATTAATTATTATGAGAACCTAGGAAGATTCAGCTGATACCATATCTTGAGGTCCTAAAATTCTCTGTCCTTATCCAAAGGGAAGACCAGAGTTGGAAAAGTCAAGTTAATACAAGCAGAGTTAAGTTACCTTAAGAGGCACCAGAGGCTCTATGACCACGTATGTCTTTTCAGATACTTTGTATGAATTTTGGGTTTTTTTTCTTTCCCAATAAGCTTTTTGCACTCTTAGCTTTGTATGATTTTTAAAGTTCCATTGTTAAAGGGAATTTGTGCAAGAAAGAAAACACTCCTAAACCACAGAGTGTTACATGAGAGGGTGAAGCCTGAAGAAGTTCAGTTGTGGGAAACTAGAAACAGCAATATCTGTAGGTTGGAGTGTGAGGTAGGAAACAGACCAAAAGGCCAAGGAGAAAACCTTAAACTTTAATATTAGTTTTTTATTATTATACTTTAAGTTCTGGGTTACATGTGCAGAACGTGCAGTTTTGTTACATGGGTATACACGTGCCATAGTGGTTTGCTGCACCCATCAACCCATCACCTACATTAGGTATTTCTCCTCCCCTAACCCCCCACCCCCTGCAGGCCCTGGTGTGTGATGTTCCCTTCCCTGTGTCCACGTGTTCTCATTGTTCAACTCCCACTTATGAATGAGAACATGTGGTGTTTGGTTTTCTGATCTTGTGATAGTTTGCTGAGAATGATGGTTTCCAGCTCCATCCATGCCCCTGAAAAGGACATGAACTCAGCTTTTTTATGGCTGCATAGTATTCCATGGTATATATGTGCCACATTTTCTAATCCAGTCTATCATTGATGGACATTTGGGTTGGTTCCAAGTCTTTGCTATTGTGAATAGTGCCTCAGTAAACATACATGTGCATGTGTCTTTATCATAGAATAATTTATAATCCTTTGGGTATATGCCCAGTAATGGGATGGCTGGGTCAAATGGTATTTCTAGTTCTGGATCCTTGAGGAATCACCACACTGTCTTCCACAATGGTTGAACTAATTTACACTCCCACCAACAGTGTAAAAGCGTTCCTATTTTTCCACAACCTCTCCAGCATCTGTTGTTTCCTGATTTTTTAATGATCGCCATTCTAACTGGCATGAGATGGTATCTCATTTTGGTTTTGATTTGCATTTCTCTAATGATCAGAGATGACGAGCATTTTTTCATATGTCTGTTGGCTGCATAAATGTCTTCTTTTGAGAAGTGCCTGTTCACATCATTTGCCCATTTTTTTGATGGGGTTGTTTGCTTTTTTCTTGTAAATTTGTTTAGGCATCCTTAATAATAGGCTAAGGTGGGAAGAAGCATCTGCCCCGGACACCACTATAGCATCAGGGAAAGCATTCAGGACCACAGTACCAGAACTAGTCTCCCACCAAGACTACCCCAGAAAGCCTCCCATTTCTGATGACCTCAGTCATAACCAGAAATCCAAACCCCCTAGCTATTCTTCACCTTAACTACTCCAAATCACATATTCTTTTCATATCTGCTTTTTTCTTTTTCTTTGATGGAGTCTCACTCTGTCACCCAGGCTGGAGTGCGGTGGTGCCATCTCAGCTCACTACAACTTCCTTCTCTTGGCTTCAAGTGATTCTCCTGTCTCAGTCTCCCAAGTAGCTGGGATTATAGGCATGTGCCACCACACCTGGCTAATTTTTGTATTTTTAGTAGAGACAGGGTTTCACCATGTTGACCAGGCTGGTCTGGAACTCCTGACCTCAGGTGATCCACCTGCCTCGGCCTCCCAAAGAGCTGGGATTACAGGCATGAGCCACCACACCAGGCCCACAATTCCTGTCTCCTGAATTTTTCTTTACTGTCTTCTGGAACTCCCAGTCTGTAATCAACCAACTCTTTCACATAATCCAATATCACTTCACATTATCTTCATAAAATTGCATTTACTGAAAAATAATTATAGTCCAAAGTTCCTGCTTCCCCTACAATCTATTCCAATGTAAGCTTACATGTCTTGCACTAGCAGACTAAGAGGTAGAATTAGTTATTCTTATTCTTTGTAACCAACTTTGTTTCTGTTTCTCTTATAAAAATTTCTCCTCAAAGCTGGGCACAATACTTCATGCCTGTAATCCCAGTTACTTGTAAAACTGAGACAGGAGATTTGCTAGAGCTCAGGAGTTCAAGCCTAGCCTGGGCAACATATCAAGACTGTCTCTAAAGAAAAGAAAAATTTCTCCTCCTCTAAGAAATCCTCTTATTTTACTTTTTATTTGTACCAATACCCTGTTTATGTGCCCTCATTCATTGAAGTCTTGAACTCCTGGCTCACAGTATTCCTTTCCAACCTAATCCCAATCATTGTATTTGTCTGTTTCAATATTAATGTGGATGACCCTGGCCTCTTGAAATCTTGGCCTCTCAGGTCCTTGAGCTCTTCATCTCCAAAGATAATTTCCTCTACTCCACATCAGCCATTCTATCTATATTATTCATTTTTTGCTTATGCAATAGTAACAAACCACCCCAATATTTCAGTGCCTTATAACAATAAAGACTTATATTTTGCTCATGTAAAATGTCAGCTGCTGGTTATCTATAGTTCTGCCTGTCATGAAAGATGCAGAACTATTTTTTGTCATAAGTCTAGAATCTAGGCTAAAGGAGCAGCCTCTATCTGCAACATGTTGGCAATACAACACAGCAAAAAAATGATGGAGGTCAAGGTGGAGATGGAAGGGGTAATGACAGAGCCACACGATGGTTCTTAAAGCTGCTTCTCAGTAATGGCTAGTGTCACTTCTGTTCACATTCTATTGACTAAACCAAGCCACATGGCCAAGCCTGACTCAATAAAGCAGAAAAGTATGTTTCTTTCACAGGGAAGCACTGCTAGGCACACATAAGAGAAAGTAATGTACAACACTGGTACAGGGAAGACGTTACATAATTAAGAACAATAGTACAATCTGCCACACTATCCCTCTTTCAAAACATATTTTATCATCAGAAAAATTGTCTTCACCCCTGAAATCATGAATGGTAATCTCCAGCTCTCATACAACAGTTTCTTGTCCCATCACCTTTTTTGTTCTATTACTATTACTATAACAATTTGACATTTTCATTACCTATATACCATTATTCCACTACTCTCTCACTATCCATCAGCCCTCTTTCGAATTTATTTCCTTTCTTGTTCTGCTCAGAAGCCATTGCCCATAATAAAAACAACATTAAGAAAGTAGTAAGAAGAAACATATACTGAGCATTTACATGTGCTAAGCGCTAGTCCAAGCATTTTATACATACTCACACATTTAATACTTAAAACAACCACAAAATTTAGAAACTCTTATTATCTTCATGGTCCTGATGAGGGGACTGAGGTACACACATGTTATTGACATCTAATAAAAGGCAGATACCACACTTTCAGGACAGAAACATGACAGCAGATACCACACTTCCAGATGCTATGCAATTTTGTACAAACACTTCCTTGCATAAATACTCAACTCCTTTGTTCCCAGTGGGGACATCAAAGAGTGGCTTGGAGGAAAGCTGAAGAATTTTCATTTACTCACCTCCTAGCTACCCAAATAAGTAAGTGAAAACATGCAGATGAGGCCTCAAAATATTTTCCATGGCCCCAACCCACTTGTAATATCCATATCCCCATTCCATTCTTCCAATCTATAATGCCACTTCTAAGTCTCTTTCATGTAAACATTTTGGAGTTGCCACTACTTGCCCCTCTCCCCTGTCATATCTCTTTTAAAAACAAATAGGCCAGGCATGGTGGCTCACGCCTGTAATCTCAACACTTTGGGAAGCCAAGGCTGGCAGATCACCTGAGGTCAGGAGTTTGAGACCAGCCTGACCAACACTGAGAAACCTCGTCTCTACTAAAAATACAAAATTAGCCGGGCATGGTGGCACATGCTTGTAATCCCAGCTACAAAGGAGGCTGAGGCAGGAGAATACCTTTAACCCAGGAGGCGGGCATTGCGGTGAGCCGAGATCGCGCCATTGCACTCCAGCCTGGGCAACAAGAGCGAAACTCCATCTCAAAAAAAAAAAAAAAAGCAAGTCAATCTTGTGTTAACTCAAATATCTATGTGATTTTTACTATACATAAGAAACTTAACTCTGATAGAGAAAATTTATACAAGTAGGCTAAAACATTTTATGTTAAATTATGATCTTAAATGTAGTTATACTCTCAACACTGCCTGGGGAATCTACTAATGTTTTCTGGATCACTAAGAAAATGATTTCTTACCCTTCTCCTCTCTCCTCTCTTCTCTATGAAAGAGAAGTCATACTTCTCTTTTCTCCTTGAGAATGAGAATACCCCTAATTCTCCTATGAGTTGAAGCCAATGACTTCAACTCATACTATATTCAGATATTTTAAATTGTCATTCAGATCCTAATGGCTCATCTCACTGCATCTACAAAGCCACCTGCATCTACACTTCTTTTTCTTTCTACCTTCCAGTTACAGTGGAATTTTTTTTTCCTTTTCATAGGCTTGTCCTTCTACATGGGTCCTGATCCCTTCCTCTCCTATTTTCCCAAGGATTCTGTTCCTTTACACACCCTCTCTTTTTCTGCATCATAAAATTTTCTCTCTTTAGTGGAATAGTTCAGCATATAGAAGCGCTCCATTTTCTGTCATCCTAAAATATAACTCTCCCTTGATATATCTCTTGTCTGCTCCTCTTCACAGACAAAGTGCTCTCTGGAGTTTTATATATTCTTTCTCTACAACCTCACCACCCATTAAGTCTTCAAATAACTCATATCTAGCTTCTGTCTCTTTCATGACACAGAAACTGTGGTTGCAAAGCTTACCAAAGGCTGAAACAGATGGTAACTGTTCCTTCCTTGTCATGTTGCCTTTCTTTATAAAATGTTCTCTTGGTGTTGGGTTAATCTCACTCCTAGAGCTTTCTTCCTACCTCTACAGTTGCTCCTATTCAGTGTCTTTTGAAAGCAGCTTCTCCTTTGTTTGACCTCTAAAATCATAATAGGTTATGAGCCCTAGATCCTGAGCATCGCAGCCTTCTCATTTCTTTCTACATGATCTAGCTGAGAGTATTCATTCACATAGTTTTAAATAACATCTGTGTGAACAATTCCTCATTTATGTTCTCAGCCAATAATGTTCCTCTGCTATTTCTTTTAAAACCAATGGTTTATCTGACATCTTCACTTGGAGATCTCATGGTTACCTAAAACTCAACATATTCCAATTTGAATTCTTCAGTCTCCTCCTCCTTCACCCAAGTCTGTTTCTCTCTCAATCTTTCTCATCTCGCTATATATCACAACCAACCATCCAGTTGCTCAAAATAGAAACTTGCTTTCATCCTTGATTTAACGTCCACTATCATCCCAGACTCCAATCTATCACTAAGCCCTGTAGTTTCTCTTTTCAAATATACCCGAAATCTGCCCACTTTTCTCCATCTTGATGGACTTAGAGTAAGCTATTGAAATCTCCTACTTAGATTACTAAAATAATTTCTTTGTGACTCTTGTAGCTTTCCCTATTGTCTTCCTAAATACAACATCTCATGCAGTAGATAAACTAATAAAAATATAACTTGTATTTCCACTTTCCAAATAATTTACCGAGCTCTTTTCTACTTGCAAACCCTGCATGTTGAGGTTCCTACCCAACTCTCCATCCTCATTTGAGGTAACTCTCTCCATTATTCAATATTCTTTATCATCTTTGTTTCTTTTTGCTTCTTTGAACACATGAAGTTCTTTCCTATATCAAGGACTATAATACCCTCTGCCTGAAATCATTTTCCCTACTCTTCATGCATGGCTAGCTCCCTAGACTCCTTCAGATGTCTGTTTAAATATCCCTTACATGTAAAACACAATCTTCCACCTTACCCACCTAAGTTCCCATGTTTCTTTCAAGGTCCCCATCAGGGTTGTTCCATGGCTTCTTTATGTCTTTCACAACTCTTTTTACAATATATACATGTATATTTCCTTTTATACTTTCTTGTTTACTATCAGTCTTCTCTCCAAACCAAAACCCTCACAAGATAAGATGTATACTTCTTTGGCTTATCAATGTACAATAGCTACCTTCAAAAGACCAAAACGTAGTAGATGTTCAGTAAATATAATGCTCATTGAATACATGTATGAATTTGTTTTCAAGTTCAAGTTCCATAAATTGTCAGAATCTCCATTTCATCATATTTAGATGGGAAAAATGTTACTTACAACATGATAATAATGGCTCAAATGAGATAATGCCTGGTAAGGTCATTACACACTAAATATGATGTTCCTCCTTGTAGTCACATAGTTTCTTGTAGGATATATTTTCCAGGTTATGGCACAAAGAGGAGGACCTAAAGTTTAAAATAATGATCTTAATGAACTTAGAAGACAGAAAGTAGATATCAAAGACCCTGAAAAATCTAGAATTTCTGGACAGAACATTTGAGAAGAGGGAGCTACACTTTGTAAACACACACACGCAGATCCTGTGATCTCCTTAAAGATCACTTTGAGTCTTTGCCTGAATACTAAACTGGGTATGGATAGAGTGAAACTCCATAAAATTAAGCAAAGAACAACTACAGCATAGCTATAAGTTGCAAAATTCCCAAAGCTTGCACGAGGTTGGAAGGTTTTTGCATTCCAATCAGATAAAGTAGACAGATTTCATTACATATATGAAATATTTAGAAAAGATCTATGAAGAATTATGCCTCAGCTTTAGGTCTACATTAGTCCTAAGTAAAGACTACCCTAGACCCACTCAGCAAAGGCAGAAAAAAGCTTCAAAAACATCAAGCTGCACTGCAAATAACTTCACTACCTAGCAAAGTAAAAGTCAATAGACTCTAATAGAAAATATCAAAATCTCAACACTAAACATTATAACATGACAATATCCAGAATTTTTTTAACTACCTAGACGTACAAACAAGTAGAAAATATGACTCATAATCAGAAGAAACCTTAGTCAATGGGAACAGAAACCGAAACAACAGACATGAACTTTAAAACAGCTATCAAAGATATGCTCAAAAATTTGTGGGAAAACATGAACATAATAAAAAAGCTAAAAGCTATTTTTTAAAATGTAATTGTAAAACTGAAAAAGAAAGGTTTTTTGGTCCAAAATACAAAAAAAAGAAGTATAATTCTAATACCAAATTAGAAACTCTAGAAATAAATATCAGTGAAACTTAAAGCACAGCAATATAAAGTATCTAAGCTGAAGCACAGAAAGAATAAACTATACAAAGATGACTGGAGTCCATCATCCAAAAGCTCCTAGATCTGATAAACAAATCCATTATAGTCTCAAAATACAAAATCAGCATACACAAATTAGTAGCACTGCTGTACACCAACAACGACCAAGCTGAGAATCAAATCAAGAACTCATTTCCTTTTACAACAGCTGCAAAAAAATAAAATACTAAGGAATATACTTAACCAAGGAAGTGAAAGACCCCCACAAGAAAAACTACAAAACACTGCTGAAAGAAGTCACAGATGACACAAACAAATGGAACCACATCCTATATTCATAGATGGGAAGAATCAATATTGTGTAAATGACCATACTTCTCAAAGCAATCTACAGATTCAATTCAATTTCCATGAAAATACCACCACCATTCTTCATGGAACTAGAAAAAACAATCCTAAAATTCATATCGAATCAAAAAAGAGCCCACATAGCCTAAGCAATACTAAGCCAAAAGAACAAGCCCAGAGGCATCACATTACCTGACTTGAAATTATACTACAAGGTATAGTTACCAAAACAGCATGGTACTGGTATAAAAATAGGCACATAGTCCAATGGAACAAAATAAAGAACCCAAAAATAAAGCCAAATGCTTACAGCCAACTGATATTCAAAAAAAAAATACATTGGAGAAAGGACAACCTATTCAATAAATGGTGCTGGGAAAACTGGCAAGCCACATGTAGAAGAATGGAACTGGATCTCCATCTCTCACCTTAAACAAAAATCAACTCAAGATGTATCAAAGACTTAAATAAGACCTGAAACTATAAAAATTCTAGAAAACATTGGAAAAACTCTTCTGGATATTGGCTTGGACAAAGAATTCATGACTAAGACCTCAAAAACAAATGCAGCAAAACCAAAAATAAATAGGGCCTAATTAAACTAAAATGCTTTTGTACAGCAAAAGAAATAACCAGTTGAGTAAACAGGCAATCCACAGAGCGGGAGAAAATATTTGCAAACTATGTGTCTGGCAAAAGACTAATATCCAGAAACTACAAGAAACTCAAACAAATTAGTAAGAAAAAATAATAATAATCTTATCAAAAATGGGCAAATTTCATTAATAGACAAATCTCAAAAAAAGATGTATAAGCAACCAACAAACATATGAAAAAATGCTCAACATCACTAATCATCAAATCAAAACCACATTGAGATACCACCTTACTCCTGCAAGAATGACCATAATTAAAAAGTCAAAAAAAAATAGAAGTTGACGTGGATGTGGTGAAAAGGGAACACTTTTACACTGCTTGTGGGAATATAAATTAGTACAACCACTATGGAAAACATTATGGAGATTCCTTAAAGAACTCAAAGTAGAACTACCATTTGATCCAACAATCCCACTCTTGGATATCTACCAAAACAAAAAGAAGTCATTATACGAAAAAGACACATGCACACGCATGTTTGTAGCAGCACAATTCACAATTGCAAAGATGTGGAACCAGTCTAAGTGCCCATCAACTAAAGGGTGGATGAAGAAACTGTGGTATATATACACCATCAAATACTACCCAGCTATAAAAAAAGAATGAAATAATGTCTTTTGCAGCAATTTGCATGGAACTGGAGGCCATTATTCTAAGTGAAGTAACTCAGAATGGAAAACTAGATATTGTTTATTCTCATTTATAAGTGAGAGCTAAGCTATGAGGGCACAAAGGCATAAGAGTGATATGATGGACTTTGGGGACTTGAGGGGAAGGTTGGGAGGAGGGTGAGAGACAGGAGACTATGTATTGGGTACAGTGCACCCTGCTCAGGTGATGGATGCACTAAAATCTCAGAATTTACCACTAAAGAACTCATCCATGTAACCAGAAAATCACCTGTACCTCAAAACCTGTTTCAATTTAAAACAAACAAACACAAAAACAAACAAAAAAAGATAACTGGAGTCTATATAATTGTAGGACATAATTAAGCCATTTACAACACATGTAATTAGAATCTCAGAAGAAGAAGGTTCCTGGAAAAAGAAAATACTTAAAGAAATAATAACAAAAAAAAATTCCAAATGTGAAGCAAACCATAAACCCATACATACATGAGACTCAGTAAAAATTAAACAAAATAAACACAAATAAAATCACATCAAGCAACAACAGAATCAAATTCTTGAAAACCAGTGATAAAGAGGAAAATTTTAAAACAGATCTAAAAAAAAGTACATTATGTACAGAATGACAAAAGTAAGAATTACTACTGGCCAGGAGCAGTGACTTATGCCTGCAATCCCAGCACTTTGGGAGGCTGAGGCAAACAGATCTCCTGAAGTCAGGAGTTTGAGGCCAGCCTGGCCAACCTGGTGAAACCCTGTCTCTATGAAAAATACAAAAATTAGCTGGTCATTGTGGTGGGTGCCTGTAATCCCAGCTACCTGGAAGGCTGAGGCAGGAGAATAGCTTGAACCTGAGAGGTGGAGGTTGCAGTGACCCAAGATTGCACCACCGCATTCCCTCCTGGGGTAACAGAGTGAGACTCCAAAAACAAAAACAAAAGAAAAAAGAATTACTACTAACGTTCCATTAGAAAAACAAGCAAGCCAGGAATCAATAGAATATATTTAAAGTGCTAAAGCCACCGCCCAATAAATACATATATGCCAAAAAGCCTGTCAACCTGAAGTTTTATGCCCAATGAGAATAACCTTCAAAAATGAAAGTAAAATAAAGACATTTTCAGGCAAACAAATCAGAAGGAATTCTTCAAGTCAGACCAGCAATACAAGAGTGATAAAGAAAGTGCTTCAGACTGAAAAAAAAAAAAAAGATCCCAGATGTAAATTCTTATCTAAAAAATCAAAAGGAAGAGTAGCAGGAATAATAATTGCTTATTTAAGAATAAGACTCTATAGTTTAAGACATATGCAGAAGTAACAAGTATAAATTAATAACAAAAAGTGAGGGAAAATGAGGTGTTGTGGTAATTCTTTTTTACATTTATATATTACCTGATGTAATATTTGAAGATTGAGTGTGATAAGTTAAAGAAGTAAAATTAATAAGGTAATAATCAAAATAAAATGAAATCTTATGAATATGCAATTAAGTCAAACAAAGAATAAAATGAGTAAAAGAGATATAAAAAAGACATGAAATTTAAAATGACATAAGGCCCAACACAATCAACAATTACATTAAGTTTAAATGATTTAAACACAGCAATTACATCTAGGAATATATTATCTGACTGAAGCAAGATCCAACCATAAACATTCTATAAGAAATGAAGTTTGACTATAAGGACAAATGTAAGTTAAAAGAAGAGTATGGAGAAAGTTATGTCATGTAAGAATTAACAATAAGGACCAATGTGTCAAAGAGGAAATCAGAAGAAAAATTAGAAAATATTTTGAGATCAATGAAAATGAAAACAGGTTATATAAAAAACTTATGAGAAATAGCTTAAATTGTACTTACAAGAACATTTATAGCTATAAATGCGTGTATTAAAAAAGAAGAGCAATCTCTAATCAGTATCCTAACCCTTCACCTTAAGACACTAAAAAAGTGGAGCAGAGTAAAAGAAGCAGAAAGAAGGTAATACTAAGAATTAGAGTAGAAATTAGTGAAATAGAAGAACAATAGAGAAACCAAAACCTGATTCTTTGAAAAGCTCAACAAATTTTGATAAACCTTTAGGCAGATTAATCAAGAAAAAAAGAAGGAAGACTCAAATTACAAGAATGAGAAATAAGAGTGGGGCATTACTACTGATTCTATAGAAATAAAAAGTATTACAAAGAAATACTGTGAATAATAGTATGCCAACAAATTACATATTTTGGATGAAATGGACAAATTCCTAGAAAGAAACAAGCTACCAAACTGATTTAAGAAGAAATAAACAATCTGAATAAATCTATAAACAAGTAAAGAGACTGAATTTGTAACCATAAAACTACTTTCTTCCAAAACAAAGCCCAGGCCCAGATGACTTCAATGGGGAATTTACCAAACATTTAAAGAAGAATTAATACCAATTCATCACAAACTCTTCCAAGAAAAGATAAAGGAAAGAATACCTCCTAACTCATTCGAAGGGAACAGTATTTTTCTAATACCAAAACCAGACAAAGACATCATAAGCAAAGAGAACCATAGACTAATATCTCTTATAAATATAAATGCAAAAATCCTCAACAAAACACTAGCAAACCTAATCTAGCAACATATTTTTAAAAATATAAACTATGCTTGGTTGGAATTTATCTCAAAAATGTAGGCAGGCTTAACATCAAAACAATTAATGTAATATATCTATAGAATAAACGACAAAAACCACGATTATCTCAATAGAGAAAAAGTATTTGACCAAATTGAACACACTTCTATAAAAACACTCAACAAATTAGAAATAAAGGGGAACTTCCTCAACCTTATAAAAAGGATTTAAGAAAAACTCAGAGCTCACATCATACTTAATGGAAAAAGACTAGATCCTTTCCTCCTAGAATCAGGAGCAAGACAAGGATGCTCATTCTCAACACCTCTATTCAAGATTGTATTAGAGGTTCTAGCCAGGTCAATTAGGCAATCAATCAATCCATCAATGGCATTTGCATTGGAAAGAAAGAAGTAAAACTATATTTCTTTGAAGATGACATGGTCTTGGAGATAGAAAATCTTAATAAGTCTGCTAAAAACTATTAGAACTAATAAAGAAGTTCAAAAAAT
This sequence comes from Gorilla gorilla gorilla, assembly GCF_029281585.2. Taxonomy (NCBI): domain Eukaryota; kingdom Metazoa; phylum Chordata; class Mammalia; order Primates; family Hominidae; genus Gorilla; species Gorilla gorilla. The sequence continues at coordinate 92,361,145 of NC_073224.2, read as the reverse complement.
TACAATATATGAAATAAATATATAAAAATAAATTGCATTTCTATACACTTGCAATGAGCAATTCCTAAATGAAATTAAGACAATACCACTTACAGAAGCATCAAAAGGAGTAAAATGCTTAGGAATATATTTAATAAAAGAAGCATGAAACTTATGCTCTGAAAATTACAAAATACTAATGAAAGAAATTGAAGAATGTCTAAATAAACAGGAAAACATCTCATGTTCATAGAATAAATGACTTAATGTTGCTAAGATGGCAACACCACCCAAGATATTGAATACAATTCCTGCTGGAATTCCAGCTCACTTCTTTATAGAAATTGACCAATTGTTTCTAAAATTCATATGGAATTGCAAGGGACAAAAAGTAGCCAAAATAATCTCAAAAAAGAACAAAGTTGGAGACGCGCTCCTTGGTATCAAAACTTACTACGAGGCAGTAGTTATCAATGTGGAACTGTCAAAGCTGGACATATAAATGAATAGAATTGAATTAAGAGTTCAGAAGTAAAACTGCATGTCCGTGTCTTATGTTCCCAAAGAGTGACAAGACAAGTCAATGGTAAAATATTAGTAATACTCTTTCCAACAAATAGTGTGGAGACGACTGAATAGCCACATGCAAAAGAATGAAATTTGATCCCTATTCACATCATATAAAAAGTTAACTCAAAATAGTTGAAAGACCTATATGTATGAGCTAAAACTATAAAACTCTTGGAAAAAAAAAAACATGTGCCATTGCATTCCAGCCTGGGTGACAGAGTAAAAACCAAACTTCATCTCAAAAAAAAAAAAGTGAGAAGGATTTTAAAAAGTAACTAGAAGGAAAATTATAGTTTTTGAAGCTTGTATTGGAAAAGAAAGATTTAAATCAATGATCTGGGTTTTCACCTTAAGAAGTTAATAAAAAGGAAGAACAAATTAAACCAAGAATAACTAGAAAGAATAATAAATACAATTACCTGAATGTTTTGTCCCCCCAAAAATTTATATGTTGAAATACTAACCCTCAAGGTGATTAGGTCATGTGGGTGGAGCCCCTCATGATTGGGATTAGTGTTCTTATAAAAGAGACCCCAGAGCACTAGCTCATCCTTTCCACTACGTGAAAAATACAGCAAAATAGTGCTATTCACAATAGCAAAGACAGGGAATCAATGCAGGTGCCCATCAGCGGTGGATTGGAGAAAGGAAATGTGGTACATGTACACCATCAAATAATAAGCAGCATGAAAAAGAATGAAATCACTTCCCTTGAAGCAACATGGATGCATCGGGAAGCTGTTATCTTAAGTGAATTAACACAGGGACAGAAAACCAAATACCACATGTTCTCACTTATAAGTGAGAGCTAAACATTGAGTACACATGGACATAAAGATGGCAACAATAGACACTGGGGAGTACTATATGGGGGAAAGAGAGTTGAGGCAAGGATTGACAATTGCCTATTGGATACTACGCTCACTACTTGGGTGACAGGATCATTTGTACCCCAAACCTCAGCATTACACAATATACCTAGGTAACAAACCTGCACATGTGCCCCTGAATCTAAAATAAAAGTCGAAATTATTAGAAAATAAGTTGTCAAAAGACTTGAACAACTCACAATAAAAGATACACAAATCGCCAAAAAATACATGAAAAGATATTTGACATAAATCCTCAAGAAAATGAAAATTAAAATCCTGATGGAATACCATTATATTTTCACTAGAATGGCAAAAATTATAAATACTGACCATATAAAGTGTTGGTAAGAATGCAGAGCAACTGGAACCTTCATACGTTGCTGTTGAGAGTACAAAATGGTACAGCCACTTTAGAAAGCAGGTTGGCAGTTTCACATAAAGTTAAACCTATGTCTACTCTATCACTCAGCAATTCTACACATAGGTGTTTACTCAAGAGAAATGAAAACACATGTCCACAAAAGACTACCAGAATATGATAGTCACTTTGTTCATAATTACCAACACTGGAAAAAAACCAAATGTCCAACAATAAATAAATCAGTAAACAAACTGATACATTCATATAACAGAATACCACGTAGCAATTAAAAGAAATGAATTATTGGTGTATACAACAACTTGGATGAATCTCCAAGATTTTTCTAAGCAAAATCCCAGACACAAAGGAGTACCTATGTGATGTTTCCATTTGTATAAAACTCTAGGACAGGGAAAACTAATCTATAGTGAAAAAAAGTAGTTCAGTGATTGTGGACAAAGATGTGTAGATTGACACCTAAGTGACAAAAAACATCTATTTGGGTTGATGGAAATATTTTCTATCTTGATTAGGATGGTGATTTTAAAGGCATATATATTTGTTAAAACTCAAGGAATAATGTATACATTTTAAATTTGTTGATTTTATATAAACTACACTTCAGTATAGTTAATTTATACAATAAAATTATATATGTTGTCTCATTGATCCATGCCAGACATTTCTGTAATGTCCATCTAAAGAAGAGTTTCCCTTGTGGTTTGCTTGGCTGCCTCTGTCTGTCTTTAGATTCAAGGCTCCCAACACTGAGATTTCTCTAGTTAGAGGTTAGCTAAGGATCTCATTACCTTTGAAATAGAGTCACTCCTATTCATAAATAAATAACTTTGCTGACAGAAGCTGCTATTTGCTAGTTTAGGACCATGACATGGAAAGAACATGGTTCTTATCTTAATCATACCAGAGTTCTAAACCTGCTTTCATCACTTTGTAGCTTTTTCACTTTAAACATATTTAATCACTCCATGTCTCATTTTCTGTATGTAATAGGGATAACAATGCCCAACTCGATATGTTATAAAAATTAAGGGTTAAAATAAGTGAAGAAGCTGAGAATAGCTGGGGTCAATAAAAGTTAGTCTACCGTTCCATGTCTCATCACTCACTTATTTTCTATATTTGTTTCCTTTCTTGAATATAAGCATAGACCTGTTGCCTAAGTTAGCCCTAAACCTTTTGGCCTTTGGAGGACTGCCCATCCATGTATGGTAAAATCCAGTTTTCTCAGGCCTTAGAAATACCTTAGTTATGCTTTCACTTAGAATTTTAAATCTATAAACTAGACATTCTTCAAATCTGACTCTAACAGCATCAAAAAACACAATCAATACTGAGTTAGAGTTTATATTCTCTTGCAGCATGTCCTTTGGTGTGACCCAGACTCATCTTCTTACTCTTAACTAAGTAGGAAACAGACCTTTGGGCTTACAATAAATTTCAAATAAGCCTACAGATTGCATCTAAATCCCTTAGTTGTTTATGTGAATAAAACACAGCAAGCTGGTTAGCTTTTATCTATTGAGAAAAGAAATTAGGCCAGGCACGGTAGCTCACGCCTGTAATCCTAGCACTTTGGGAGGCGGGCAGATCCACTTGAGGTCCAGAGTTTGAGACTAGCCTGGCCAACATGGTGAAACCCCATCTCTACTAAAAATACAAAAATTTAGCCGAGCATGGTTGCAGGTGCCAGTAGTCCCAGCTGCTTGGGAGGCTGAGGCAGGAGAATCGCTTGAACCTGGGAGGTGGAGGTTGCAGTGAGCTGAGATCGCACCACTGCACTCCAGCCTGGGTGACAGAGTGAGACTTCATCTCAAAAAAGAGAAAAGAAATTAAAAGATAGAGGCCTACCAAAGGTACAAGTGACTAAAGGAAAAATAGGTAAATTCGATATGAAGTCCGATTATGTTTTGATGAACAAAACTAGAAACTTTTATGCTTCAAAGGATATCATCAAGAAAGTGAAAAGACAACCCAGGGTATGGGAGACAATACTTGCAAACATATATCAGATAAGAGATTTATATCCAGAATATATAAAGAATCCCTATAACTCAACAATATTAAGACAAACAACTGGCCAGGCACGGTGACTCATGCCTGTAATCCCAGCGCTTTGGGAGGCCGAGGCGTGTGGATCACTTGAGGTCAGGAGTTCGAGACCAGCCTGACCAATACGGTGAAACTCTGTCTCTACTAAAAATACAAAAATTAGCCAGGTATGGTGGCTCATGCCTGTAGTCCCAGCTACTCAGGAGGCTGAGACAGGAGAATTGCTTGAACCCAGGAGGTGGAGGTTGCAGTGAGCCAAGATCATGCCACTGCACTCCAGCCTGGGCAAAAGAGAGAGACTCTGTCTCAAAAAAAAAAAAAAAAAAAAAAAAAAAAAGACAAACAACCTCACTAAAATATGAGCAAAAGATTTAAACAGATAGATACTTCTCCAAAGGAGATAAACAAATACCACATAGGCACATGAAAAGATGCTTAATAGCATTAGTCATTAGGAGGAAAATCAGATCAAAACCACAATGAGATACTACTTCTCACCTACTAGGATGACTAAATTTAAAAAGACAGACACTCATAAGTATCTTGTAGAATAAGAGACAGTTTTCGGAACCCTGGTACAAACTGCCAGTAGGATGAAAAATGGAGTAGCTACTTTAGAAAACAGTTTAGCAGTTCCTCAAATTGTTAAACATTGAAAACATATGTCCATGCAAACACTTGCACATGAATGTTTATAGCAGCATTACTCATGACAACCAAAAGTGAAAATAACCCCAATAGTCCATCAACCGATGAATAAATCAACAAAATGTTCTATATTCATACAATGGAATATTATTCAGTCATAAAATGGAACGACATACTGATACATGCTACAACAAGGATGAAGCTTAAAGGCAGTACACTAAGTGAATGACCACGATCACCAAAGACCACATATTATATCATTCTATTCATATGAATTCATCAGATTATGCAAATCCACAGTGACAGAAAGTGATTCCTGGTTGCCTTCCTGGTGGTGGGGATGGGGGGTGGGGAGGAGAGAATGGAGTGCGACTCCTAAGGTTACAGGAGTTTCTTTCTGAATTGATAAAAATGTTCTAAAATTAAACAGTAGTGATAGTTTCACAACTCTGTGAATACTAAAAAACACTCAATTATAAACTATAAAAGGATGAGTTTTATGGTATGTGCATTATATATCAATAAAACTGTTATCAATATATATATGGGGGTCTTTAGCAAGTGAGAGTTGAGCATACCTGGCAGAAGTACCTGAAATAGGAAGAGAACAAGCTAAAAATGACCTTGGCTTATTAAGCGAAAATCTGAACTCTAGGCCAGCTTGTTATTTGTATCCTCTGCTCATACATCTAGTCATGTATGATGCAGGGTGTTAAAGAAATTCAGCCCCGGGAAATGGAATAGAGAGGAGAGCTAACTGGATCACAGGAAAGGATTGCTAACAAACAGTCCCCTTTATTTTTAAAATAGTGCCTCACTGATTAGTAGGCATAGTGAAAAACATAGGTGCCCTATAGGAATAAATCTGGGTGTTTTGTTTCCATCTGAGAAGATAAATTACAGAACAGTGATTCAAAGAGAGGAGAACAACCTCATTTTGCCTTTAAGGGGAAAAAACTTTCTAGCTATTCATTGCTGGATCTTGGAAGGCCATGGTAGAGGGGTGGGAGTAGGAACATAGCTAGGCTCTGGAGTTAGGCCTAGGTTTAAATCTTGGCTCCATCACTTATTTGCTGTGTCTTTCAGGACAAGTTGCCCTTTCTGAACATCAGCGTTTTCATTTGCAAATGTAAAGAGCAGGATCTATTTCATGGAATTGTTAGATAAATTAAATGAAATAATGGATGAGGATTTTCACGTATAAGGTTTACACAGTAAGACATCTATATCCTGTGCACTCTGTTTCCCCATTGTTTATTTCCCAGATACTTATTGGACTTCTACTACGTGGAAGGCATTATGAAATATAGCAACATTCAGGATCCTGGGAAATATTTCAGGTAGAATTAACAGGACACACATTGTTATGGTGAAGCTGTACTGCAGAGAGAGAATGCGCTTGATTCACTTTTTACCCCCCAGATCTAGCAGAGTGCCTGGTGTAGAATTGGCATCAATAGATATTTGATGAATAATTGAATTAATTAATTTAAAGAAAATGTGGCAATTTTCCTATCGTTTAAAAACTTGAACTTATGGCCAGGCATGGTGGCTCACGCCTGTAATCCCAACACTTTGGGATGCCGAGGTGGGTGGATCACTTGAGGTCAAGACTTCAAGACCAGCCTGGCCAACATGGTGAAACCCTGTCTCTGCTAAAAATTAGCCACACATGGTGCGGGTGCCTGTAATCCCAACTACTTGTGAGGCTGAGGCAGGAGGATCACTTGAACCTGGGAGGCAGAGTTTGCAGTGAGCCAGTATGGCACTATTGCACCTCCAACAGCAAGACTCCATCTCAAAAAAAAAAAAAAAAAGTGGAACTTTTTCTTCCAGCTCAGAGCTAACTTGGAAAAAGCTATTCCATATAACTCAGATTGTCAGCAAATTTTTAATGGGTGATAATATGAGAAATCAAGTGATCCTGAGATTCAAATTGCTCTACACAAGCTAGCAAAACCAAGATGATTGCGGTGCAACTGACACAAATATTGTAAAATTAAGGGAGAGCAGAGGACTTAAAAACAAAATAGAGTTTTGGCTCCATTGTTGACTGGCTATGGCAATGTTTACTTACCACCCTCAGACTCAGTTTTTTCATCTTAACAATAGGAATAAGAATACATAATTCAGGAAGCTGGCAATAGTATTGAAGAAATATGTGATTAGTGTTTTATGTGCCAAAAAAAAAAAATCCATGTAAATTGAGGTTTAATTTTCAATTGTGGTTTTACTGTCCAGAAGAATTTGTCTCTGTTAAGAAAGCCGTAAGGATAGCTTTAGAACTATGAATACATATGTACATCAAAAAATGCTACCATGTACTAATAAAACATTAAATTTTTAAACAATTGCTCATCATTATACAATGTTTTCTAAAAGTTAATTTTATATAAAAAGTTTATCTAAACAGTAATAGCATCTTCAGTATGCTAATTTAAAAATGAGGGGAAAATTTGTTTTGTTCTACTTTGAGTAAGTCTAGGTTTCTGTAACAAGGCAAAAAAATAAAAATGCAGGGAGAAATTTATGTTTTTTACACAACCATGAAAGTGAGCAGCTACATTCCATATACCTGTTGATAGATACCAGGCCGCTTATATTCTATTGCTCCAGTGTGTTGACCCCCTCTAAGTAATTGGAGTAAGTTCAAAATGGTGAGCTAGAGAGAGAGAACACAGAGGAAGAACTCTTAGGCCTAGACCCGGAAGTGTCATAGTATACAGATTTCTTAAGAATCTGTTGGATTTACAGTAGCAATGCCTGTGCAACAATTCTAAGGAATAAACAGGTTACACAAATATATACATACCATAGTAATAACAAGTGTTGCCTTTTATTCAATGCCAAGTGCTTCCTCACAACAGTCCTGAGACATATTATCCTCATTTTACAGGTAAAGAAACAAGATCAGAGTGGCCCTAACTTCCCCAAGGTCATGCAAATAGGAAATGACAGAGCCACAGTCACACGGATCTTCCTGGTCCAGAGCTCAGGCGCTTTCTCCTTCACTTTCCTGCTTCTCATTAGCCACAAACATTTAGGAGACTGCTATGTAATATAGACCTTCAAAAACCATCTTTTCACCCAGATATGCAACAAGACCGTGTCGCTCTTGTTACCCAGGCTGGAGTGCAATGGTGCAACCTCGGCTCACTGCAACAGCACAATCTTGGCTCACTGCAACCTCCGCCTCCCAGGTTTAAGCAATTCTCCTGCCTCAGCCTCCCAAGTAGTTGACATTACAGGCGCGTGCTACCCCAACACACCCAGCTAATTTTTGTATTTTTAGTAGAGATGGGGTTTCACCATGTTGGCCAGGCTGGTCTCGAATCCTGATCTCAGGTGATCCACCCACCTCGGCCTCCCAAAGTGCTGGGATTACAGGCATGAGCCACCATGCCCAGCCAAGAACTTTATTATAATAAGTGGGAAACTTTCCTTTCTATAGCTTCTTACAGTTTACAAATTGTTTCATACTCGACCTTATTTGTTATTCATAACTCAGCATAGGCATGATTATCTTTATTTCTGAGATGAGGTAAGGGAAGGTAAAAGTGTTTCAATAACTTGCTCAAAGAAGGAAAAAGCTCCCTGCCCCCCAACTCCAAGTCCTGACTCAAAATCAGTCCAATAGTTTTAAGTGGCATGTAACAGTATGTTATGCTGATACTGGCTACAGTGAACTTGTTTGATCATCGTAAGATCAATATCATAATGAAACCTGTAGAGGACTTAGGGGCAGACGCAGGGTAGAACAGCCAGATAATTCAAGAATTAAGAGTAATATTTAAAATATTAACTATCTTTTAGGAAGCAAAACCAAGGGTGACCAAAACTGGCTTCACGTATCAAGATAGAACAAGAGAAATTGATTTTAAATTGCAGCAGAAAAAAGAAAGAAAGAAAGAAAGCTGTTAAATATTGGAAAGTACTTTTGCACCAAAGATCAAAAAAAGAAAAACAAAAAGTTAACAAGATTTTGAGTCGTTTCCCCGAAAATTTCTGTAATGAGATTGATGAGATAACACCCATGTTGGATGGAGTTGGTTGTGGTCTTGCCCAGAGCCTAGGAGCTAAAGCAGAGACTCCTATTGTGCACTCTGCTATGAATTAGAAAAATTTGCAGTAAAGTGTGGGTTCTGGTTGTGATTATGCCCCATACAAGCCAAGTGACATAAATCAGGGCACTGGATCCTATTGAATCTATTTCCTCAATTGGAAAATTTTGATGGCAATCCCTGCCATATTTCTCCCACAGAATTGTCATAAACCACCTTCATGAGGTGACTTTATGAACTATACATGTCTTTACAATCACATTCTCATTTTGTGTGTTGACTTCTTCAAATTTAACCAAAAATTGGTCCATTTTGTGTTTTACGTATGTAATTGTCTTCAATACTCTATCCCATTTTATTCTTTTCATTTAAAATAAATGTTTTCATGTTATTTTACATATGTTTGTTTAGCAAATCAAGATATTTTCTTCAAAAAATCAATATTTAAAGGAACTTGGTGAGGGCATTGAACAGACTCAATAATTTTAGCCTGTCCTCCATTGTCAAAGATAGTTAAAACATACTCACAGCCTGTCCATTTCCTAGGGCTATGGATTACGCTAGTCTTCTGTGAACTGCCAGTTCATCATTAACACCGGTTGCCAAATGGTTTTTGGCTCTGCTCTGTAGCATTACCTCTTTCCCTATTCATGCGTCTCTCTGAATTGAGGAGGTACAGGTCTCCCTTCTTCGTGCTAAATGGTCCCTATAAAAATTGAGTTTTCCATGAAAATATTCCAGACAGTGTGAAAAATCAAGGCAGAATTAAGACTAAGGTGGCCGGACTGGTGGCTCATGCCTGTAATCCCAGCACTTTGGGAGGCCAAGACGGGCAGATCACCTGAGGTCAGGAGTTCGAGACCAACCTAGCCAACATGGTGAAACCCCATCTCTACTAAAAATACAAAAATTAGCCAGGCGTGGTAGCAGGCACCTGTAGTCCCAGCTACTTGGGAGGTTGAGGCAGGAGAAACGCTTGAACCCGGGAAGTGGAGGTTGCAGTGAGCCAAGATTTTGTCATTACACTCCAGCCTGGGTGACAGAGCAAGACTCTGTCTCAAAAAAAAAAAAAAAAAAAAAAAAAAAAAAAAAAAAAAGACTAAAGCATTACTGCAGAATTTGGTCTTCTGAGGTAGCTTTAAAAGGTGAGGAAACAGGAAAAAAGGCTGTAGGACCTTAATCAGCTCTAGGGCTGTCTCAAGCAGATTCTGTCAATGTGTTCAGAGGTATGCATAGAAAATAGTTCAGATACTGAGATGTCACTACCCATGGCTAGTCATGCAAAATATCTAGCTTTTATGCATCATAATGTTGTATTTTAGAATTATAATTGCATTGGTATTTTGGAATTATAATTCAGATCATCGTTTGGTGTCTAGTAATTAAAATCAAGAAATGACTTAAAAGTATAACACGACTGTTCAATAATTCACAAAATAAACAGAGTTTAACTCAAAGAAGGTACAGTTTTCATTGAAAGACAGAGGATACAGAATTGGAGGAATGAGAAGAGGAAAAAACACAATAATTTCTCTTTTTCTTAGTAGTACTCATTAATTTTTATTTTATTGTTTTCTTTTCTTTATTGTGGTAAAATACAAATAACATAAAATTTACCATCTGAGCCATTTTTAAGTGTATAGTTCAGTGATCTTAAGTACATTCAGAATATTGTGCAACCATCACCACCATCCATCCCCATAACTTTTCATCTTGTAAAACTGAAACTATACCAACTAAATAGTAACTCCTTGTTCTCCCCTACCCCAGTGCCTGGCAACCACCATTCTACTTCTCATCTCTATAATTCCGACTGCTCTAAGTACCTCATATAAGTGAAATCATTCAATATTTGTCTTTTTGTGACTGCCTTATTTCATTTAGCATAATGTTCTCATGATTCATTCATGTTGTGGCATAATGTCAGAATTTCCTTCCTTCTTAAAGCTTAATAATATTCTATTGTATGTACATACCACATTTTGCTTATCTATTCACCTGTCAATGAACATTTGAATTGCATCTACATTTTAGCTACTGTAAATAATACTGCCATAAACATGGATGTACAAATATCTCTTTGAGACCCTGCTTACAATTCTTTTGGATATATACCCAGAAGCAGAAATACTGAATCATATGGTAATTCTATTTTAATTTTACAAGGAACTGCCATACTGTTTTCCACAGAGGCTGTACCATTTTACATTCCCACCAACAGTGTCCAAACGTTCCAGTTTCTCCATATTCCTGAGAATACTTGTTATTTTCTCTTCTTTTGATCATCACCATCCTAGTGGTGTGAAGTCGTATCTCACTATAGTTTTGAATTACATTTCTCTACTGATTAGTGATCTGAGCATTCTTTGATGAGCCCATTGGTTATTTGTAGATCTTTAGAGAAATCTCTGGTCAAGTGTTTCAACCATATTTTAATTGGGTTGTTTGTTTTGTTGTTGTTGTTGTTGTTGGATTTTAGGAGTTCTTTATATATTCTGGATATCATTCTTTTATCATATATATGATTTTCCAGCTATTTTCTCACATTCTATGGATTGCCTGTTTACTCTATTGATATTGTGTTTTGATGCACAAATTTTTTCAGTTTTCACAAAGTCTAATATGTCTATTTTTTTTCTTTTGTTGCCTGTACCTTTGGTGCCATCTTCAAGAAATCAATTCCAAATCCGATGTTGTAAAGTTTTTGTCCTATGTTTCTTCTAGGAGTTTTATAATTTTAGGTATTACATTAAGGTCTTTGATACATTTTGAATTCTTTTTATATATGGTATTAGATAAAGGTCCAATTTTATTCTTATGTATGTGGATATCCAGTTTTGCCAGTACCATTTTGTGAAAAGTCTGTCCTTCCCCATTTAATGCTTGGCACCTTTATCAAAAATCATTTGATCACGTATGTAAGGGTTTGTTTTTGGTCTCCCCACACTATTCCATCAGTCTATTTATGTCTAATGTCTATGCTAGCACGACACTTTTTTCATTACTACAGCTTTGGAGTAAGTTTTGAAATTAAGAAGTGTGAGTTGGCCAGGCGCGGTGGCTCACGCCTGTAATCCCAGCACTTTGGGAGGCCAAGGTGGGCGGATCACCAGGTCAGAAGATCGAGACCATCCTAGCTAATATGGTGAAACCCTGTCTCTACTAAAAATATAAAAAAAAAAATTAGCCGGGCATGGTGGCAGGTGCCTGTAGTCCCAGCTACTCGGGAGGCTGAGGCTGGGGAATCACTTGAACCCAGAAGGCGGAGCTTGTAGTGAGCCAAGATCGTGCCACTGCACTCCAGCCTGGGCAACTGAGCGAGACTCTGACTCAAAAAAAAAAAAAAAAGTGTGAGTTATCCATCCAGCTTTGTTGTTTTCTGAGATTGTTTGGCTATTCAGTTTTTCTTGAGATTCCATATAACTTTTAGCATGGATTTTTTTATTTCTGAAAAAAAGTCTTTGGGATTTTGACAGTGATTGCAGTGAATCTTTAGACTACTTTGAGTAGTATTGATATAAACTTTCTAATTCATGAACATGAGGTGTGTTTCCATGTATCTATGTCATCTTTAATTTCTTTCAGCAATGTTTTATAATTTTTACTGTGTAAGTCTTTCACCTCCTTGGTTAATTCCTAAGTATTTTATTCTTTTTGATGCTATAATAAATGGAATATTTGTAATTTCCTTTTGAAATTGTTCATTGTTAGTAATTGACTTTAGTGTGTTGACTTTGTATACTGCTATGCCACTGAATTCATTTATTAGTTCTAACAGTTTCATGTAGATTCTTCCAGGTTTTCTACATAGAAGATCATATCATTATCTGTGAACAGAGGTAATTTTACTTCTTTCTTTCCAATTTGGCTGCCTTCTTTTTTTCCTTTTTTTAATTTTACCTAATTCCTCTGCCTAGATCTTCCAGTACTATACTGAAGAGAAGTGGAAAAAGCAGGCATTTTTGTTTTGTTCCTGATCTTAGAGAAAAGGTTTTTAGGTTTTCACCATTGAGTATGATGTTTACTACAGGTTTTTCATAAATGTCTTTTATACTGAGATAGTTTCCTTCTATTCCTAGTTTGTTTAATATTTTTATCATGAAACAGGTTTGAATTTGACCATATGTTTTTCCTACATCAATTTAGATAACCATGTGGGGTTTTTTCTTACATTCTGTTAAATTGTATATTACATTGATTAAATTTTGTAAGTTGATCCATCCTTGCATTTCAGGAATAAATATGGCCTGGTCACAGTGGATAATTCTTTTAATATGCTCCTGAATTTAGTTTGCAAGTATTTTGTTGACAGTTTTTGCATCAATGTTCATAAGGGATATTGTCTGTAGTTTTCTTTTCTTGTAATGCCATTGTCTGGTTTTGGTATCAGGATAATACCAGCCTCATGCAATGGGTTAAGAAGTATTCCCTCCCTTTCAACCTTTTTGGAAAAGTTTAATAAGGATTAGTATTAGGGCTGGACATGGTGGCTTATGCCCATAATCCCAGCACTTTGGGAGGCCAAGGCGGGTGGACCACCTGAGGTCAGAAGTTCGAGACCAACCTAGCCAACATGGTGAAACCCTGTCTCTACAAAAAATAAAAAAATAACCAGGCGTGGTGGCAGATGCCTGTAATCCCAGCTACTTGGGAGGCTGAGGCAGGAGAATCACTGGAACCGGGGAGGTAGAGGTTGCAGTGAGCAGAGATCACTCAACTGCACTCCAGCCTATGGGACAGAGCGAGACTCTGTCTCAAAACAAAAAAAAAAAAAAAAAAAGGGATTAGTATTAGTTCTTTAAATGTGTGGTAGAGTTCACTGGTGAAGCCATCAGGTCCAGGGCTTTTCTTTGCCAGGAAATTGTTGATTATTAATTCCAACTTCCTGACTAGTTATAGGTCTATTCAGATTTTCTATTTCTTTGGGATTTTAAGTTGGTCGGTTTTGTCTTTGTTGAAATCTGTCCATTTCATCTAAGTTACCCAATTTTTTGGAGTACATTGTTTGTTCATGGCATTCTCCTATAATCCTTTTTATTTCTGTAGAATAAGTAGTAATGTTCCCACTTTATTTCTGATTTCAGTAATATCAGTATTTTCTTTTCTTGGTCCATCTACTTAAAGGTTTGTCAGTTTTGTTGATCTTCTCAAATAACTAATTTTTGTTTACCTTGCTTTTGTATATTGCTTTTCTATTCTTTGTTTTCTATATCTCTACTCTAGTCTTTATTATTTCATTCCTTCTGCAGCCTTGAGTTTAGTTTGTTCTTCTCTTTCGAGTTCCTTAATTTGTACAGTTAGGTTGTTTATTTGAGATCTATCTTGTTTTTTAATGTATCTATAGCTATGAATTTCCCACATACCACTGCTTTTACTGCATCCCATTAGTTTGGAACTGGATAATGGGCAAAGGCTGGAAGAGTCTGGTGGAACAGGCTAGAAAAAGCCTATTTTGCTGTGAGCGGATCATAAAAGGTAATTCTGATGAAAGTTCAAAAGAAGTGGAAAGCTATAGAGAAAGCTTCAGTTGTCTTAGAGATTATTTTAGTGGTTGTGATCAGAATGTTGGTAGTATATGGACGGTATGGTAAAGATCTCCTGATAAGGTCTCAGATAAAATAAGGAACATGTTATTGGAAACTGGATGAAAGGCCATCCTTGTTATAAAATAACAAAGAACTTTCCTGAATTACGTTTGTGCCCTAGTGTTTTGTGAAAGGAGAAGCTTATGAGCAATGAAATGAAATATTTGGAGCTGGGTGCAGTGGCTCATGCCTATAATCCCAGCACTTTGGGAGGCCAAGGCAGGCTCATCACTTGAGGTCAGGAATTCAAGATCAGCCTGGCCAACATAGTGAAACCCCGTCTCTACTAAAAATACAAAAAATTAGCCGGGCATGGTGGCATGCATCTGTAATCCCAGCCACTTGGGAGGCTGAGGCAGGAGAATCGTTTTAACCCGGGAGGCAGAGGTTGCAGTGAGCCAAGATTGCACCACTGCACTCCAGCCTGAGTGACAGAATGAGACTCCATCTCAAAAAAAATAAAAAATAAAATTTAAAAATCTAAAAAAGGTAAATATTTGGCAGAAGAAATATCTAAGCAAAACTGTGAAGGCGCTGCATCACTTCTCTTTACTGCTTACAGTAAAATGCAAGAAGAGAGAAGCAAACTAAAAACAAAAATTATAAACAAAAGAAATGCAGAGCTTACAGATATAGAAAATTCTCAACCTGACCATGTGAAAAGAATGAAAAAGCATTTTAAGAAAAGAATATCAAGAGTATTGCCAAGCAACAATGTGATAAGAAGACTACTATGGGTAGAAGGCAGCCAGTTGCTATTCATCAAGACAATGAAGAATGACCTGGAAGGCATTTCAGAGATCTGGTCTCCCCACCAATCATAGCCTCCAGAGTGCTAGGGCCTTGAGAGCAGAACAATTTCAAAAGAAAGGGCTGAGGCTCCTCAAGTCTCTGCTTTCTGCATTCCAGCACAGTGCTCCTCAGCCATCCCAAGTGCAGCTCTACTGGGCCCAAGCATGCAGTGAGCCACAGTGGCCATCCCTCCAGGGGGCACAGGTGGTAAACCTTGGTGGCATTCATGTGGTGTTCACTCTGAAGGCACACAGAGTATGGGAGCATGGTTGCCTCCACCTAGATTTCAAAGGATGCCCCAGGGACCCTTGGGATCTAGGCAAAGAGAACTGCCTCAGTGGCAGAGCTATTGCAGAGAGCCCCTACCAGGGGGCAAAGTCTAACAGAGCCATGGGGTTGGGGCTGTTGCAGATCGCCTTAACTAGGGCATCACCCAGCAGAACTGTAGGAATGGGGCCAATGGAGAGACCCTCAACTAAGGCAATACCCGGTGGGACTTCGGGAGTGGGCCACTGAAGAGAGTTCCCACTAAGGCAATAACCATTGGAGCTGTGGGGGCTGGGCTGCCCCTGAGATCCCAGGCTGGTAGAGCCACCAGAGTGCAATTCCAGTCCAGAAAAGCCACAGGCCCAAGACTGCAACACATGAGAGCTGTAGCTTGGGCTACACACAGCAGAGCCATGGGGGCCAGGCTACCTGGAACCTTTGGGGCTAAACCCCTGCCTCAGTGTGTCCAGAATAAGGAACTTGGAGTCAAAGACAATTCTCAAACCTTAAGATTTAAAGTTGTTTTCTTTGTCGGGTTTTGGACTTACTTAAAACCTGTTGCTCCTTTCTTCTTTCCTATTTTCCCCTTTTGGAATGAGAATGTCTATTCTATATCTGTCCTACCATTGTATTTTGGAAGCACATAATTTGATTTTACAAGTTTACAGCTGATTAAGAATTTGCCTCAGGATGAAACATACTTTGAAATTCACCTATATATATGATTTAGATGATATTTAGATGAGACAGTGGACTTTAGACTTTTGAGTTGATGATGAAACAAGCTAAAACTTGGAGATTTTGGGGTTTGAATAAATGCATTTTACATGTGAGAAGGACTTGAAATTTAAGGGGCTGTGGTGAAATGCTATGGTCTAAATATTAGTGTGCCCCTGAAATATATGTTAAAACTCAATCTTTAACGTAATGGAATTAAGAGGTGAGGACTTTACAAAGGTGATTAGGTCATGAAGGCTTCGCTCTCATGAATGGGATTAGCGCCCTTATAAAAGAGATTGAAGGGAGCTGCCCTCCCCTTCTACCATGTGAGGATGCATCACCCTTGCTTTGCACCCATCAAAGAAGAGAGAGAAGGCCCTCCTAAGACACGAAGTCTGCTGGCACCTTGAACTTGGACCTCCCAGCTTTGATAACTGTGAAATAAATTTCTGTTGCTTATGAATTACCCAGTCTAAGGTATTTTGTTATAGCAGCAGGAATGAACTGAAACAGTTCACTACATCAGCCATTGTTCCCACTAAATGTGTGCAGAATTCTTCTTTCTTTCTCTTCTCCTTAAAATCCATTGCAAAGCTAGGCAGATATTCTTTGCAACTGTGGTCTTTCCAGTAATACCTCAGTTATCAATTCACATTTTATGGGTGGTAGGTATCAACCAAAATAGTGTCATGATATGGATCTCCTGTCATTTCTCTTTCTTTTCCCATTTGACTACAAATTAACTTCTGTGTCTCTTTCAAAATTTGGCCTGAAATTCGCACTAAAATTTTTTTCTACAGTTCTGTTATACCTTTTTACATTTCTCAACTGTTTTGATTTTTACATTTTAGGGGAAAAATGCTCCAACTTTTCTCTCAATCTTCTATGCTCATTATGACTCTTACTTTTGATCTTATCTTCTCTGCCTTCTCTCAAGGTTCCGTAGAAAGGATAGGGTGTCTCCTCCAGGAAGGAGAGCTACTTGAGTTAACATTGTGATCCTCTCACTCCTGATCTCCCCATCATCAGCATGATTATCAGAGAAATGGTTATTCAGCATGGGGAGTGCCTGCCAGTCCAAGAGCAGGAAAATAACAATATAAACATACAAAGCAAGTTCCACTGTCTCTTGCTCTATATCCCTCAATATCAACCTGGCCTGCAGTGAAATGAGCTTTTCTTTATTTTCTGATACTAAGCGGTTAGCTCTCAGTGGCTGGATCTCATTCCTGTGGAGTAGGCCTGCTCATCTCCAATTTCTCTGCCTATGATCTGGGTGGGTGCATTCATTTGTACCAAAAACAGAAGGTTCTGTCACATTCACCAATCCAGCCTAATCAATTAAAAAGCTAATATTACAATCTCTGTTTGGCTCCTTGTCTGCGCTTAATTGCCTAGAAGCCAAAACAGAGACTGGTGAGTGATTAGCGTTCCCCAAATACCAACATTTCCTCTTCTGCTCTTTTTCTGTCTCTTTGCCACTTGATCTTAATTAATTCTGTGAAGCATAATATGTCCTGACCTTCTTTATATGGAAGAAGATACTCAATGCTAAATCATGGTCATACTGAAAAATGCAAAGTAGCTCCCTAATGAGAATGTTCTGACCTTTTTCCTGTTCATACATGAAATAAATAGAGAGCATATTGTGAGTCTAACACAATGCCTAGCGCACAGTGAGTATAAAATAATTATTTGTTGAAATAATACCAACTACGGTGATTTTTTTACCAATACAATCAAGATTCTACACAGAGCAGCATATGAGATTTATGGATTTTCCATCTAAGAGTAGCACATTTTCTGATTTTTAAAGACTATTTTTTAGATATTTTAAGTATCGATCATATGAATCTTACAGGTGAATAGAAAAAAAAGTCTATGTTTTAACCACCTGACCAGAAATCTTATTGCTAATCAGCCTCCCATCAAAATGGTGCATATTCAACCAAACTGATGCAATAATGTTACACATTAGGGAGACATTTTTCTAAGTCATCCTTCATTCAGTAACAGACATTTTATTGGATTTCTAATATAAGTAAGACACTGACTTGGAAATAACAAGAGGAACGAGACATTTTCTGCCCTCAGGAGCTTACAATCTAATAGAAGAAATAATTCACATGTACAAATTGTTTTAATATAAGGAGCTATTTGGTGATACATGAGATGTACTTTAGGAGAGTTGAAAGGCAGAAGTTTGGAGAGATGAGAAAATTCATTTACAGCAACAGTAGCTAAATCTGAGTTAGGAATTAAAAAGTTTTAGGGTCGAGCTGGGGAGGAGGGAAGTTCAATAAGAGGGAATACCATCAGTAATAGCACAGACATGCATGTTAATATCAGCACAACTCACAGTGGCCAAAAACTCCAAACACCCAAATGTCTATCATCAGAAAAACTGATATACTGAATTGGCATATTCATATAATATAATACCATTCTGTAATGAACAACCAGTAAATGCAACAACATGGATGAATCTCACATGTATAACTTTGAGCAAAAGAAACCAGACATAAAAGCAAATATGTCATGTCATACACAATATATGTAACCATTTACATTACCTTCCAAAAGGCAAGATTTATAGTGCTATAATCAAGACAGTGGCTATGGTTACCTTTGGGGGAAGAAGAGTTAAAGACTGGGAGAGGGGCACTGGAAGAAGCTCCTGGGGATGCTTGTTGTGTTCTATTTCTTGATCTGTGTCAGTGTTCACATGGGGGTGTTTGCTTTGTGAAAATTCACTAAGCTGTACATTAACGAGCTATGCATATATATATGTATATATATATATATATACACACACGCACACATATACATAAAATACTGCAATAGAAATAGAGAAAATAGCAAGCAAAGCGATGAAAAACTCAATGTATGTAAAGAGACTGGTAGGTCCACCAGGACAGGAGGTTTAAGGTAAATGTAGGGGAACTAATTTGTGAAGATGGCAAGCATCTTGGTAGTAAAATGATAGGTTAAAAAAAAAAGTGCCACACAGTTATTATACATGCTCACCCTCTCTTCTCCTCCAACAGCCCACTCCAACTCCTAAATAATTTGTAATCATTTTTCTGTACTTTGTAAGTTTAGAAAAAGGAGCTTTGGACAAGATGTTTGGGAAGAGTAAGGAGTGTTTAAGTTTGCTTTATACATTGTGAAAGAGTGAGGAATTGAAATACAGCTTGGCAATGATACAATTTACCTTATTTTAGCAATTCTCTCCTAATCTCAGTCAAAAAAGCAGACTGCACATGATTATTCTGTATAGAGGGGCCGGAGGATTCACCGAGGAGAGACAGGTAGGGGGTTTGTTGACTATTCCTGAGTTGTGTCAACTATAATACAGGATGAGAAAATGAAATGAAAATAAGCTTGCTCTGAATGTCAGGCAATTGTTAAGTCCCTTCTTCAGAGTTTTCTCCATTTAACAACCATTTGTTAAGCACCTACTATGTGCCAGGCTCCATTGTGTTGTGTTCTGGCAATATAAAGCCAAGAAAGACATTCCGTAGTCCAAATGGACATTTCTCAGATTTGTTTCTCAGATTCAGCCAGTCTCACTGAGAAATGTGATTGTCAGAAAGATAGAAAATACCCTAGACACTATAAAAGCTCAGTTAGTTTTGGGAGAGCTTTTCTAGCAGAGTTTCAAACATTGCTGCTTTGGACTACAGTTGACTTGGCAATAGAATATTTCATAGAACATTGTTAATAGGATTTTGCCTATAATAGTACAGAAATGATTTGCCAAGCAAATTTCCAGTGGAAACAAGGGAAGTGTTAGCCTAGTTAAGAATGAGGAGCTTTAGATAGAGCATTTGCATTCAGACAAAGAATATGCTAATTATAACTGAATCTTATCCACTTGTTAAAGCAGTTACAAGAATTTCCAACATAGATATTTCTACTCCACCTTTCCCTGTTAGCAGTGTTACTGTAAGTACTTCAGATTAATAAGATTACACATATATTTCAAATCTTTAGCTCTAGTCTTCGTGACTCCTCTAAAATTCTAGACATTACAAACCAAGCAGACATTCCATGGGGACTCCACAGCTTCTCTTTAGAATCTGTTCCTGCTCCAGCCCTGTCAGTCCCAATCACTAACCACTCAGTCTCCTAAATTGGAAACGTGAGAACCTTCCTAGACTCTTTCTTCCCTCACACCAAGTAATCAAACAATCCAATCCACTATTTTCCAATTATCTCTGGAATTAGCTTCCTCTTCTCCATTCCAAATGCTGTATTTTCTAGCCCTTAGTATCTCTCATTAAACATTTAATATGAATTGTATTCTTCTCCTTTGTGTTCTTATCTCCTGTCTCTCCTGGCTTCAACCCACTCTCCTCAAGACCCCGGCTAAAGAGACCTTTCTAAAATGTAAATATGATCACTTCAAAGACTCTATTGCCATGGAAGGAGAATAATGTTCAAATCAAAATGCTTAACAATAAAAAAGTAATAATATAATAATAAGAGAAATGCATATTAAAGCCACTTTGATTCCCCTGTCAGATTGACAAAAAACAAAACAAGTTTCATAGCAACCTCTACCAGGGAGCTGTAAGGAACAAGCACTTTTATACATTGTCAGTGAAGTGTAAATTGGAAAAATCCCGTGAAGAGCAATGTGGCAATATCTCTCAAAATCATAACACATAAACCTACAGTCCCATTTCTAAAAATGTATTCTATACACATGCACTCACATTTGAGAAATTATTTATATACAAAGTTGTTGATTACAGCATTTTTTGTAATAGCAAAAGATTAGAAACAAATTTTAATAGGAAGCTGATTAAATAAACTGTTATACACCCACATAATGAAATTCTATGAAGCTGCTTTTAAAAAGCAAAAAAAAAAAAAAAAAGAAAAACGAAAATAGAAAAGTTTACCAAACTCATTTATATTAAAGATGGGAAACACACATACACATAAATGTACATGCATGTATTTGTTTTGCTTAGATACGTTAAAATGAACTCTGGCAGTTTAGCTAAGAAACAAAAAGAAGTTGTCACCTATGCTGTGTGTGTACTTCTCACTGTATTTATTTTTATACTTTTTTATTATTAGGCCACATGAATATATTATATATCCAAATAATTAAATACATTTATTTTTAAAAACATGTTTTAGCATGACATAAATGTTTCTTCTTCATTTATGCCCTATCTCTTTAGCTCACGTCCTATCATTCTACACCAACCACCACTGTATTAGTCCATTTACACACTGCTATGAAGAAATAGCCTAGAGTGGATCATTTATAAAGAAAACAGGTTTAATTGACTCACAGTTCCACATGGCTGGGGAGGCCTCAGGAAACTTACAATCACAGCAGAATGGGAAGCAGGCACCCTCTTCACAAGGCAACAGGAGAGAGAATGAGAGCATGCACAGGAAAAACTGCCAGTTTTAAAACCATTAGATCTTGTGAGATTCATCACTATCATGAGAACAGTATGGGGAAACTGACCCCATAATCCAATCACTTCCCTCCCTGGACACGGGCAGATTACAATTCATGATGAAATTTGTGTGGGGACACAGAGCCAAACCATGTCAACCACTCACACAAAGCCTATAGGTGGTGGAGAGCTGAACCTCTCATTAGTGTCTTTTCTTCTCTTACTGTGTATGAGCAGGTTTTTTTTTCTATTCAGAATACCTCCTGATTCTCCTCTCTATCACTCCACCACCCCAGCACAGCCTGCATGGCCTCCTTAAAGATTTGCTTCCAGTAAAGGGCACATGCCAGCATATGCTCAGTATCCCCTGAATTTGCTCTAGCACCACACTTTTTATATGTACTAATTTTCATCAGCCTCAGTCAACTCCTAAGTTGTGTCTTACACAGTTCAGGGGTGCTCCAAGTAATGCTTACCTGCCTGTCACTTATAGGGTCCTTTTCTCACTTCCCATAATACTCCTCAAAGCTGTAGCCTTTAATTGTATTGTTTTCTAACTTTTTGTATCTAGTTTCTTTAATAAAATACTAAATCTTTAAGGGGAGTCTTTTTCTCTTAATTGTAGTAATAATAATAATTGCTAAAATTTATTTACTTAACATCTTCTATGCTCTAAGACAGCACTATCCGAACAGAATTTTTTGCAATGATGGAAATATTCTATATCTATATATGATGACACTAGCGCTTGTTGTGAGACTAACTGAATCATCAATTTTACCTCATTTTAATTAATTTGAATTTAAATAGTCACATGTAGTCAGCTACAATATTGGACAGTGTAGCTGTAGGCTCTGTGATAAACTTTTTATACATATTATGTCATTTAATCCTCACAAGAACCCCACAAGGCATTATTACTATTTTCATCTTACAGATAAGAAAACTGAGCCCTAAAAAGTATAAATGATTTTTCTACAACTGCATAGCTAAAAACGGTTAATTTGGGGTTTGAACTGATGTGTTTTAATGCCAGAGTCTGTGTTCTTAAAACTTGGCGAAAAGGGGAAAGAGAAAATAGTAGCAGAGTCAAAAATTTATTCAAATTACATTCAGATATCTAAGCAAAATATAGATTTTTTTATTATTGTTAAATTAAATTTGGTTTGAGACTGCCTCCATAGGTAGCAAACTGCAATCTAACTTAGTATGTTTAAAAAAAAAAAAAAAAAACAAGCTGCAACCTAACATGAGTATATTCTTGTAAAGAATAGCTGAATTCCAGCCAATCACACAGGCTGAGCTTCAGCCAATCCCAGGCTGCCAACTGATCAGACCATGTTTATAGAAGGCAAATGCTGAGCTGTAATCAATCAAGCTGTTTTTGTAAGTCACTTTATTTTTCTGTCTATAAATATTGCCTATATTGCCCGTCCATGTTGCTGTGGGGAGCTCTCTGAACCTCTTCAACCTGGTTCAAGGTGCTCGATTCATGAATTGTTAATTGCACAAATAAAGTCTGCTACTCGTAATTTCTTTGATGTTTTTCTCTTAACTTTTTTTTAAATATGTGTATTGAGGCATAATGCATATATAGTATAGCTCATAAGCTTATAGTATAGCTCATAAGTTTTATAGCTCAATGAGTTTTGATAAATGTACAAACTCAAGTCATCTGCACCCCATTCGAATAAGAACTTTTCACCACCCCAGGGTTTTCTCTTATTCTTTCCCAGTCAATCCCCACAAAGCCTCTGCCATCAGAGGGAACAGCTCTTCAAATTTCTTCTGCCATAGATTATTTTTATGCCTATTCTAAAATTTTGTATAAATGAAGTTATTGAGTATGCACTTTTTTGAATCTGGCTTCTATTGGTCATAGTGTTTTTGAATGCCATCTATGTCATTGTATTCGTAGTCTGTGCCTTTTTATTATTGACTAGTATCCCATTGGATGAAAGTATCATCATTACCTATTCTCCTGTTGATGAACATTGAGCTTCCTTCCAGTTTGGAACTATCATATGCAAAACTACTATAATCATTCTTATACAACTCTTTTTGTAGATTATATTTTCATCTCTTTTACTAACTGTCTAGAAGTGAAATTTCTGGGTCACAGGGTAGGCATATATTTAACATCATACAAAACTTTCAACCTGATTTCCAAAGTAGTTGTAATGTTTTACATTCCAAAAACAATGCATTTGAATTCCAGTTGTTCCACATTCTTGTCATCATTTGATTTGGTTAGTCTTTGCAATTTTAGCTATTTGGGTGCATGTATAATGGTATCTCATTGTGGTTTTAATTTGAGTTTCCCTAATGGCTAAAAATGTTGAGTATATTTCCATGTACTTTTTAGTCACCTATATATCTTGTTTTGTAGAGTGTCTGTTTATGTCTTTTGCCCATTTTTCATTGAGGTGCCTTTTTTTGTTTTCCAGGAATTATTTGTATATTTTAGATAAAGTCCTTCATCATAGGTACACATACTGAGAATATTTCCTCTCAGTTTGTTGCTTCCATATTGATTTGTTTGTACTATATTGTATTGAATTGAATTTATTCAATTACCTGAATAGTGTTTTCTGATTAGAAGTTTAAATTTTGATGATTTCTAATTTTTCAGTTTTTCCTTTAGAGTGGCTGCTTTTGGCATCTTGTCTAAGAAATATTTGCTCACTCCAGTTTTGCAAAGGTATTCTTCCATGGTTTTTTCCTGGAAGTTTTAAGGTTTTTAGTAGTTTACTTTGCATAGAAGGCATATCATTCAGTTTTACAAAATTGTGTGATCAATAAAGTGTTGAGGTACAGGAGTGTGTGGGATTGTTCGACTGCCCACTTGTTTACACTGGGAGCCACATGTATCAACACACTCTTCCCTTTATGGTCCTGAGTGTGAGTTGGCCTAAACTAAAGTTGCATGAGTTTGGCAAGTGAAAGTGAAGCAGCAGCCATTACTTTCTAGAGATGTTTACTGGTAAGAGGTGGTGAGAAAACAGAGGCAAAAGTGCTGACAGGTTCCAGTTTTCCCTCTTTCTTCTCTGTTCCGTTTCCAACTCTTCTTCCTCTTGTTTGTTCTTGTAACCAACACTCACTCTAATCTCACAAGACACTTTACTATGAACTCACAGAGGCAGTAGCCAATAAAAGCCAACAACATTTCACAGATTCTATGCTAGCGCCTTTTGTGGTCCTATTGTGGCAGCTAGATGCGCCAAGCTTCAGATTTCTCTGTAAGCTCTGACTTGCTCAGCTGGACTAGGGCTGGTTAGCAACCTTCCTCTGATCCTCTATTCCCCTCACTGGACTTTTACTTCCCCAGTCGTTCCCACATTTGTGTAAGGACTAATTCCTATGACAAATTTCCTATTTTATTATGCTCATATTAGTCCAACTCACCCAAGTGAATGTTTACTGATATCATGAGTGATATGGTTTGGATGTTTGTCCCCTCCAAATCTCATGCTGAAATGTGATTCCCAGTGTTGGAGGTGGGGCCTAGTGGGAGATGTTTGGGTTATGGGGTTGATCCCTCATGAATGGCTTGGTGACATTCCCACAGTATTAAGTTCACATGAGACTTGGTTGCTAAAAAGAGCCTGGTATCCTTCTTGCTCCCTCTCTCTTGCTGTTTCTCTTTTCATGTGACACACCTGCTCCCCATTCACCTTTTGCTACAAATGGATGCTTCCTAATGCTTTCACCAGAAGCAATGCTGGTGCCATGCTTGCACAGCCAGCAGAACTGTAAACAAAATAACCTATTTTCTTCATAAATTACCCTCTCGTAGGTATTACTTCATAGCAATGCAAAACAGACCAACCCAGTGAGGAAGGGTGGAAAGAATGGAAAGAAAAAGGTAGGAAAGATTCAAAAGCTCAGTGTTGCAGAAACTAATATAAGGGTTGCTTGGAAGCCTTTAGTTGCTTCCTATAGCTGCAATGATGTCATGTCATGATTATATTGCGTAGAGAAAAAAGCAGTTTCATTCCTATTTTCGCCATTCATTATCACCTTGGATAAGTCATTTTAGCCTTCATCTTCAGTTTCACCACCTTTTTTATAGCTTGCTTTCTTTACACAGGTCGTTTTAAGGATACCATGGAATAAAGCCTTTCAGTGCTCCCTATAAATGTAAATGTGTTTCGACGTGTAAACATTACTATCCTCAGCATTACTATTATCATTCTTATGATTGTCTGTTTGCATCTCCATTAGGTAAGATAATCTGTCACTTTGGCTACTTTTTTTGCAGATCCAGGTGAAAATTTAGAAGAGAAGAAAGAAACTAGAGACGCCAAGTTGCTGTGAGGGTTTGAATTCTCTGTGGATTTCTATTATCTCTCTCATACCAATTCCCCTTTACCACGTAGTCAAGAGCTGGTTGAACCACTCTTGCCCATGGGAGAATTAATGCATATGCAAGTTAGGAAATCATGTTTGGGTTTTTCGAAGCATCCTGTCCAATAAGCTCTCAGCCACACCACAGGTTATCCCACTCAGGGTGATGGTATGCTAGAGGCATACCAAGAGAGTACTTCTGACAGCAGAAGTTTAGTCACATGGTCTCCCCTTTTTATGTTAATTGATGTTACAGTCTGCTGCCTTTCCTTTGCCATATTGAAGGGGAATGGGAGTGTGAGGGATCTGAAACAACCACAGAAATAATAATGAGGTGAAAACATGATGTTGTTGAAAAAGCATTGTTCATTCAGGAGACCTAAGTTCCAGTCTTGGCTTGGGAAATAACCATGGGGAGCTCCAGTAAAGTTCCGGACTTCATTTATAAAATTAGGAGGTTGTACTGGCAAGATTGTTTCCAAACTGCTTTCCATTGAGACCTGGTGCTCTGTGTTAGGGACAGGGCTCTGTCCTGGCCACTGGTGTAGTCAAGGGGACAGGATGATGGGCTGTGTATCTCCTTTTCACCTAGGTCACTTTTACATCCCTCTGACTCATATTTTATAAAGTTCAAAGTAACATTTAATTAAAATCAGAACTCTTTTGCATAAAAGAAAGCTTAAAAACATATTGTACTGGATGTTTTTATGATTATTTACAGCTTTAAATGCTATAAAATCTAAGTTATTTACAGGAAATTCTCCTTATCCTAATAAAGGCCATACATGTAAAACCTTATTTATTCATTACTTTGTACATTAATTAACATTATACATTAATTAACATTATTGAATACAGATATAGAATTTAGAGCTAAGGGAAGAAAAATGATTTTAAAACCTCTCTTTACCATTGGCTCTCAAAGGCCTAAGGGGGTCAGACAAGCAAATGAAAAACTATAATAAAATGTGATAAATGTTATAATAGAAGTTGGTAAAAATTGCTATAGGAATATAAAGGAATCAATTCATTCTGCTGGAGGGCTTTGAAAATGTATCACATGATAGTTTTTTATTTCTGCAACAGATTGACCTGCAGACTTGCATTTGTTTGGGTTCATATTCAAATGATTTCTTCATTTTTCTGAGCAGGAAGAAACAGTCCTGGGATGAATTCCTAGGCCATCAAAGTTGGAAAATGTGCCACAGATAATTCACAAATGGGAAAATCCACATATGGGCAATTCAAAGATGGCTATATATTGCTTTACTGTCAAGTCGAAGAAAATCAAAAAGACTGTCCAAATATATCCTTTCAAGTACACAATCAGTACATTACTTTAATATAAAAAATAAGTGTAATGGAGAAAGAGCTCTGTTTCCCAGGTGCCTAAATCATTGCATCGTGTTCTTCTCTAACTATGAAAAAGGTTTGCATTTACTCTCAACACATATTTCATTTGGCTTGTTGACAGTTTATGAAGGGCAAGAAGAATTTCTCCCCTCATGTCTGATCAAATGCACAGAGAAGTGCCAGCAATTAACTTAAAACTCTGGCAGTCGTAGTGTCTCATGCCTCATTTCACAATAGGTCTGTAACTCTGACCCCGTAATGACGTCTTTCCTCAGTAACTTATTCCCTCAGTTATCCACTGCTTACTTGTCATAGGTTTACAGCCTTGAACCCTTTTTGCCTCTATAAATTTCCAAAAGCACAGATCTTCATGCAATTTATGAAATTGTGAAACAAAGCATGTATGCATGGAAAGTTTTACTTCTTTGTCTACATTGAACCACGTTAAAAAAAGTCATAAAACACGGGGATTTGGGGTTTTTATTCCAAACAATCTTTGCATAATTCAAAATGTATATGTCTATAGATATGATTAATTTTTTTAAATTAATATTGATGGTAACTCTGCTAGTAGCTACTGAATGTAAAAGTATTTGATATAGCTCTAATAGTATTCAAAGTGTTTTATTTTTATCCATTGTGACAATTCCTCATAATTTTCCAGCTTGGGATATAAGTTTAGTGAAATTAAAACTGCATGACCCAAATTTATGTAATACATTATATTCAGTGCCAATTATCAGGCTTCCATGATTATATTTTAAGTCTGATTCATCCTTTAATGCTCAATCCTCTATGATGCCAGTCATCATCTCAACTCACACAGGTTCTCCCTTCTGTGAACAAAGAGCACCCGGACATAAACCACGTCTTGGAGTAAATTAGCTCTAATAATTTTATGTGTGGTTTTCTTTTTCACACAACTGAAATGTAAGTACTGCATTCCCCCAAGTACAGAGCAATTATGTCTTACTTTCTTTCCTATTACACACGCCAATAGCCTCTCACTGATTTACTCAATGGTGCATCCACTTGACAAATTTGATGAGCCACTTACATATGTCAAACACAGTACTGGGCACCAGGATTATAAGTCAGTAACCCAACCTCAAGGAACATAGTTTTATGAAGAAACAAACAGGTATGTATGTGCTTACAGTGCGGTGATAAGAGTAAGCACTGAGGCCGGGTATGGTGGCTCACGTCTATAATCCCAGAACTTTGGGAGGCCGAGGCCAATGGATCACTTGAGCTCAGGAGTCCGAGACCAGCCTGGGCAACATGGCGAGACACCCACTTCTTCAAAAAACATGCAAAAACATTAGCCAGGCATGTTGGCACACACCTGTAGTCCTAGCTACTCAGGCAGCAGAGGCACAAGAATCGCTTAAACCTGGGAGGCAGAGGTTGTAGTGAGCCGAGATCATGCCACTGCACTCCAGCCTGGGCAACAAATGAAAGCCTGTCTCAAAAATAAATAAATAAATAAATAAATAAATAAAAGGGTAAGCACTGGTAATTATGGAAGTACATAGAAAAGACCTCTAAACTGGAATTGAGTCATTGTAGAAGACTTTTGGGATAAGGAATGTAGGGAATTTATTCCAAATAAAAGAAAGATCATAATGAAACCCTGGAGAAGATATAAAAAGCACAGCAGTATATACATACAGGGCATATCAAAATTATGTGTTAGTTGAAATGGAATGAGCAGAGAAGGAATAAGAAAATAAAGGAGAAGGGAGATAATTTTTTTAATCAGTTTTTCCTCATTTTTAATACAACATATTAAAAGGCATGTGCAATGTTAAAGTTCTTTGTTGGAAGTCTTCTGTGGCAAAACTACTCTATAAATAACACAAATAAACTAATTACTAAATATTGGATTCACTTTTAACAAGAGTAAATAAAACTCTCATTGGAAAAAAACATGTTAAGCTACCTGAGGCGGCTTGCCTTATACAGGAACTAAATCTCTTTATTTCTAAGAATGAGTATATTTTACTCACTAAGATGAGACTTGATTATACCTTTCCTTTCTAGAATCCCCGAGGGCCAGGTAATTCTATGATGGTGGTATCCTTCTTGAGTTAAATAACTGTGTATACATTGTGGGGACAGGGCAGAAAAGAGAAGTCAAATAAGAGACTAAGAACTACACTCAATTGAATCATTTCATTTATTTTATAGGAGCCAGAGATTCTCAGCAACAGGATTTTCTAAAATGAACCAACAAAATAAATCGTAAGTGTTACTCCTTTACCATAGCTCAAATCTATCAGGAAACAATAATGATAATGATATTTATCAGTTATTAAGAATTTATTTTGTATCTGAAAATGTGCTAGGGACACTGTATATTTTTTCATTATCCAACAACCCTAAGTTAGGCATTATTATTTTCATTCACAAGTACTCATTAAATGTTTGTTAAATTCGTGACTAAATACTTCACCTAGCTAACTGCTCAAGAAACAGTTCAATTCACCCATCCAACAATAAAAGTTCAGCAAATTCCATGTGTCATGCACCTAGCAAATCTTCCAGCTTCTTTGGAATCTGAACCTAGTTGGCACTTACAGGGAAATAAACAGCCATGCAAATACAACTCATTCATGGTACTTGTCACATATTAAATATTTACTGAATAATTGCATGAATAAATGAATGAATGAAAGACAAAAGTGCTCCAAAGCCAGTGTATTGAGGAACTTCTTAAAAGACCAAAGAGGTAATCCACATTGCTTCATTCTGAAACAGACTGCCAAAATGAGCATCTTTCCATCAATGTGTAGGAGTAACTTTCATTCTCCTCTTCTTGCCTTTCCCATACTGCTTCATAGCACCTTAAAGCCAAATGGAAGAAAGAAAGTAGCAAGGAGCGAAAAACTGAACATCACTATCCTTTGTCTTAACAATAAAAGATTTGGGACAAATTCGATGGATTTGATCAATGGATCTAACAAAATAATTTGAGACTTTATGGCTTATTGATCAAGGAACTATGCCTGAGAGGTGCCCATCCATCACCTTTGAGGCCAGAGAACTCCCAGAGAAAACACTGCTCCTGCTGCAAATCACAGTCACCTTTCTGAATTCAAAAGTTCAATGGCTCTGTAGACCAGAAAAACCTCGGCAAGGCCTAACAAGACATTATTCTTTCTGGAGGAGAGAAGAAGAGAAGAAAGAATGGTTAGTAGACACAATCAACTAGAAACTGGGTATGCACTGTGGACGTGATCCTCACCATGACCTTGTCAGATAAGTGATGAGATTCTTATTCGACAGATACAGAAAGTGGGGCTCAGAACAGTTCAGCAGCCCACCAGACACACATCTAGTCCATGAGTTTGCACCAAATCTCTATCTCACTCTTCCTCTCCAGCCAACTCACTGGACTCCACACGGATATATTTCCTATGGGAGTTGTGAGTCAGAATAGCACAAAGAGTGAATTACATGTCCAGATAAAAACAGCTTATTCTAATCCTTATAGAATTCATTTTTCAAGAAAAAAAATCGAGCAACTGCAAGGTGTCAACATTTTTCTAAGCACTGGAATACAACAGTGACCAAAGGTAAACAAAGGCCTTCCCCTCGAGGAGTTTACCTTCTGATTTAAGAGACAGAAAATTCATAATAAATGTGTGTGTGTATGTGTGTGTGTGTGTGTGTGTGTGTGTGTGTGGTAAATTTGCTTAATCTATGAGGCAAAATCTTTAAAGCATCACTAACCTTTTTTTTAATAGCTACTTTGAAGCTTTCTTCCTAATTTCTGGAGGAAATCTAGAAATTATATATTATAGCTTTTCTCACCATTTCCAGATATTTATTATTCAATAGTCTTATTTTCAGAAATTTAAATTCTAATCCAACTTAATATCAAAATATCACTGTCTCATCAATTTTTAGATTTTAGCTTATCCTCCAGCTTGGGCTAAGAAATCTGCAACAGGAAAGGGATAGAAAATAGGGTTAGATTCCTGTTTTCTAGTCTTATTCATACCTCATTTTGTTGCCTTTAATTCTTCCAGGGCTGGGGGATAGGGAGGAGGGAGGAGAGGAAGGACAGTTAAGGGGCAGGAGAGGTCTTAGTTCAGTAAACTGCAGTCTAGCCCTTTCTTTTATGGAGAACTTTATAGGTCTTTTGGTGGTCTTCTCTCACAGGAGGCCTCTCTTAGAAGCATTTGCTGACAGAAGTCTTGCCTTCCAATCAAGTCATGTATGACCCACCCACCCATCTACTCACCCTCCTAACCTGCAGCCCTACTGCAACAGTCCACACGCCACCTCTAGCCTTTGTGCCGAGTGCCTTCTACTGGCAGGAAACTCTCTTGGGTAAGGTCTTCTTCGGGGAAATTAAAGGCTGGGCACTTGTTCAGGTCTACCTTGTCCTCTGAAAAACATAGTCATCTTTGTGTTATCATCAGTGAATGTAGCTTGCTCTCACTGTGCCCCTATCCACTCACTCTACCTTCAGAGAGGAGCTCCCGAGGCAGAAATCCGACATCCGTTCCTGTGTCTGCCAACCTTCCACCCCATCCCAAATCTAGATATACAAGTCACATTTGCTGAGCAGTTTTCTTGTAAATGATTTACTTGGCTTATGCGAAAGGGGAAGTTTCCCTCCCCTCAAGGGGAGAGAGTCAATAAACAATGTAGCATTGGCATCTCTCTTCAGAGAGATACTTGCTCTCCAATCTTCCTCTTATCAATCATCTCACATCTGCTTGCATACCCTTGAGATGAAGGGCTAAGAGCCACTGGAGAATTTTTTAAACCTCTTCTCACAGATATACATAGAAGTTATGGCACTTTTCTTTATTAAGTGCAAGCAATTAACACCTTTTGCTTTCACCTTCGCTGCCTCAGACAAATCTAGGAAAACAGAAAAACTTTTATCATGTGACCTGTTATATACATAATATAACTTCACTTAGAAGTGAGTGTTATGAAAAACAGTAAAGCAGAGAAAAGGACAGAGTGTCAAAACGGTGAGTTGTAGGGACAAATCCAGGTAGGATGATAAGAGAAGGCTGCTGAGAGAAAAAAACAGATGCCTGAATGAAGCAAGGAGGTGAGATGCAAAAACCAAGGGAAAAGGCATTAAGGCAAAGGAAACAGCAAATGCACAAGCCCTAAAACGGGAATAAGCTAGGTGTATTCAAGAAGTAAGAAGAAGGTCAATGTAGAGTTGAATGAAGACAAGAAGTGACAGAAGTTAATATAAGAGAGGTGGATAAGGACTAAACCACATAGGCCCTTTTAGGGCATAAGCAGGCATTTGGATTTGACTCAGAGTGATGGAAGTCACTGGAGGGTTTTGAGCAGGATGGTATCATGAGTCTGGTTTCTGTGTTTCAGGGACCACTTTGGCTGGTATGTGAATAATATATGATGGAGTTAAAATCATCCATATGTGCAAACTACACTGAGGATCTAGTGAGAGCATTGTGCTTGACATGCATGTTCAGTTAGTTCTAAAACTTACACAAACAGAGCAATAAAGAGCAACAGAAGATGCTGTGTAAAACCCTTCTGGGAATCCTTTAGACATTATCTAGTTAAAGGTGTGAAATGTGAGGCTAGAAGTGAGAAGGGATGTATTCAAGATTACAGATATAGTTTAATGCAATGTAGGAAGTAAAGTTAATATGTGTTAAATATATTCAAGAGAAAAGCCTTTGAAAAACAAGTTTGGACTCTCTTGCTGCATAGCAAATCACCCCAAACTTGGTAACCTAAAACAAAAACCATCATTTTATAATATAATTAAGAGTATAAGTAAACATACTGAAATAGGATAGAGAAAAATATTTTGGACAATCAGAAGTATTTAAGGGTAAATTAAAAAAAAATTGGGGTATAGGACCAAGACACATACTGTGCAAAACACAGAGGGCAAAATGATATCTGCCTATATCAGATGGCTACACAAATACAGATCTGTGCATGCACACTCATACACAACTATAGCCCCAGAAACCTGTAACCCAAAGCTGTGATAGCATCCACTCTGATCAGTACTCTTTCTCCATAGCTATTATGGCAACTGGCAACTATGCTCCACTACTTCTGTAAACATTTATGTATCCTTGGAGAGCTTCCTCTGACCTACTGGCGAAGGTTTGTTGATGGTCACCTTCTGAGCTCAGGACAAAGTAATTTCTTTGGAGTCCTGTTGTCATCCATCCTCCTCACATGAACAGCCTGGAGAAGTAGAGTTGCAAAGTGCATGGCTTTGGTGCCAGTGGATTGGACGGGCTCCAGCTTCTTACTCTTAGCGACCTTGTTCTGCCATTTGATGTTAAATATAGAATGTAAGGGGCAGGGTGAGAACTCCAGAGTCCCAGACAAATTCGAATTCTTCCTGTCTCTTCATCTATCAACATCTGTTTATCTCTCTATTTTATGATGCTTATTATCACAGAGCTCAGTTACTCCCAGTTTTTTTTTATTCTGCTACAAGCGAATCCACCCTTTTTTTTTTTTTTTTTTTTTGAGACAATTTCGCTCTTTCACCCAGTCTGGAGTGCAGTGGTGCAATCTCAGCTCACTGCAACCTCCGCCTTCTGGTTTCAAGCGATTCTCCTGCCTCAGCCTCCCAAGTAGCTAGGATTACAGGCACCCGCCCCTATGCCTGGCTAATTTTTGTAGTTTTAGTAGAGATGGGGTTTCACCATGTTGGCCAGGTTGATCTCAAACTCCTGACCTCATGATCCACTCGCCTCGGCCTCCCAAAGTGCTGGGATTACAGGCCTGATCCACTGTGCCAGGCCAAATCCACCCATTTATAATGGGACGCTATGCTTAATCATGTCACTACTACAAATGATACAATAAAATATCAGCTAGCCAGAACTCAGTTTGCTACAAGTATCAGTAAACCACAGATTAAAGTAGAAAACATCACACTATAGGAAACACTTTATATAAGAGTTGCCTAAAAGAGAAAACTTCTGGCATTTGTGAAGAACATGTACATTCTGCCCAATCTCCTGTGTTTTTTATATTTTTAGCTACCCTACAACAATATAATTTTCAAAAGATTTGACAAGTAAGTGCCATGGTATAGTGAGAAACACTATATTAAGTCTTAGATATCCTAGATAGAAAGAAATCTCTTATATCACCCTGTTTAGTGCAAGGCCACTGAAATCTTACCCCATAATCTTTGACAGTCACACTAGCCTCAGTTTTCTCATCTGTTAAATAAAAAAGTGAAGTGAGTGATTTCTCTGTTTCTTTTTAGGTTTATGATTTGAAGATTCAAAATACTGTGAATGATACATCTCAGTTAAATAGAATATTCAGTTAACTAGAACTTTCACTCCCCTACATTCTGTTTAAACTTCTACTATAATAGCAACAATAGTCATATCTTTTATCTGTATATCATTAAACTTCATAAACATTTTTGCACACATCTCTCCTTTTATTTTAATTTCAAAATGTCATTCAAAACTAACAGATGATCCATATTTCTGTGCCCTAGCAAATATATGATATTGAAGAGATGGATGTATTTACATGACAGGCAAAAACATTCTATTTGGTGCAGTTTGTACTATTTATTTTCTTGAGTAAAAGAAATACTTTAAGATCTTTCAAGAAGTGAATGAATGGTGAAAACTAAAACTATAGAAACATAAGTCATTCAATATGTTCCGGTATCAGAGCATTATAATAATCTTTCAAGGACATGTGAAAAAAAGATCCAAGCTCAACTATGGGTCCAAGTAAAAGCTAAGTTGAATCAACTATCTAAAATAATGCTTCATATCTTTGAATACTTTTTAACTTAGAAAACAATTTCACACACATTATTTCATTTAAATTTCACAATGCCCTGAGTCATTTTTTATTAAAGCAGAATTGTTCATGTCATTTTATAGATGAATCAACTGAGGCTGGAAGAAGATAAGCAACTTGTCCAAAATCACAAAAGTAATTAGGGAGGAAATCAAGACCTAATTGAATCAAAGAATTCCAAGTTTTTTGGGATCTTAAAGTCATCTCATGTGAGGCTTCAATCCTGTGGTGTTGATGGCCAATTGTTCATTCAAAACTGGAGTTTTCTTTCCATATTACAGATTTTTAACTAGGATGTGGCTTCCCAACCAGGGACCACATCTGCCAGTCTCTCTTGTATCTAAGTGAAATCATATAACCACTTATCACCAATAGAACGTGAACAGAAGTGATGTATGTCATTTCTGGGCCACGATAGCTAAGGAGCAGCTCTTCTTATTCCTTCCTAACTTTCTGTTTTCCTGGCTCAGAGGACACTAAAGCCAAAGGAGATGGTAGAGCCAAAGATGGAAGGAGACTGGTGCCCTGAGTCACCACAAGGGAGAAAGTCACCTGCCAACAGGAAATCTCACTGTTCATTCCATAAACAAGAATTAATCTTAAATTGTGCTAAGACATCGACATTGGAGATTTACTTTTTTCTATTATTAGCATTATCCCTACAAATAAAAATCCCCCTGCAATTCCCTACCTCCATCTAAACACAGTAACAAGGGCTCGCTCCTACCGTAAGCAGACCATTCCATATTTGAATAGCTTCTGACTATTACAAAGCTTTTCATTACATTGAGCAGAATTTTTTTTCTATTATCTCAGTTTGATTATAGTGTGCTTTTTGAACTCTCACAGAACTGATGGAAACCTCTTCCATGTGACTTATGTCTGTCACAATCCCTTATCATGGTTACAGACTAATGACACTTTACAGAAACAAGGTTTCCACAACAAGACCATAAGTCTCCCCTTCTTTGGAAGTGTCTGATATAATTCTGGACAAAGAATGGGGGTTGATGAATACTGAGTGTCTTATGTAAGCTTGATTGATTTTGGGGTTAAGTTGTCATCTACTTTGGAAGCATTTCCAAATTCATCCAGAGCAAGTTATTTTCTTTCTCCACTGTATTCCTACAACACCCCACATGTTTTTTCTATTATAACACTTTCTACATCATATTATAATTGTAACCTTCCCTTAGAACTATAAAGGCATCTGGGCTCATTCTATCACCAGCAAGAAGTCCATTTAACATGGGTTCAGAGCCACAGCTCACACTACTCCAGGGGACATCATTGACATTATAGTCTAAGGCCATGCTATAAAGTGACCTCAATCACGAAACCTCTTGGAGTCCAGAAAGTGATGTAAGTGATGCAAATATTTACTTACATACTGTTTCCCTTAGGTTACCCCTCAGTCTGCTTTGTAGGTCCCTGGAGGTTTCACATGATTCCCTTGCCCCCTCCTTTTCTATTATTCTCACTCTGCCCAAAAAAACCTAAGCTTTATCCTACACACCCTTCATGCCTTGCATTCAAGCAAAGCAAACATAAGGTATTCAGAATGGGGCAGCAAGATGACAACGAATTTCAAACTTGCTAATATTGATAGCTGTAACAGCATAGCTTAAGAAATCATTATGTTAAAAGACACTTCTTTCCATGAGGGGGATGTTTGAAGTGAGGGAGGAGACTGAACAGCTGGATGAGGAGAGACAAAGAGAGTGAAAGAAGCCGAAAGCCCATCATTCCCCATGAATTCCTGATTTGTTTGTATGTCTTCTCCTCTAACTCATTATATATTTATTTCTCACTTATTTAAAACTTCTATAACACTTACTAAGTGTAGGCATTGTTCTAAGTATTTTGCAAAAGTGAATTCACTTAACCCTATAACTGGGCCATACATAGGATGTATTGCTATCGGCATTTTACAGATGAAGAAACTGGAGACAGAGGTTTTATAACTTGCCTGAGGTCACCATCGTGGAGGTCACCTGTGTTGCCTCCTTGCCTTATTCTCATCCACAAGTTGGAAAGGATTTCTGGTTTGCTGTTTTAGAGATAAGGAAAATAAAGCTTGGCTCACAGAGTTTAACTGACATGCCCAACTTCACGTGGCTGGCTGCTAAACTAAAAGCTGGATCAATAGTTTGCTTTTCATATTTGCAAATGCTATTTGTGGAAATTTATTTGAGATAAGTTTTATGCTGGGCCTCCAGGTAGGTTTAATCTATTGCTTGCTTTTTGCTTCTTGGAACTACACTAAATAAAGGTCCTACTACCTTGGTGGAAAGTCTCATCCTGAACCTGAGGCAAACATTTTCTTCTTGTTTATCAGATCTTCCATGTACTAACAGGAGGGACAGAGGGCCAAGAGCTCCAACTCTTCCACCAAACAGCTGTGATTTTGAATGAGTTATTTAACCTCCCTGGTCTTATGTTTTGTATTTTTGCACATAAAACAAAGAGATTGGATTAAATATGTGTTAGGTCCTGTGTGAGTTGACATAGAAAGTGTAGGTGAGCTTCATTGCGAGCAAGTACTATGAAAACCAAAACAATTAGGTAGAATTTATCCAAACCTTAACTATAGACAAGGAGCTGTGAACTCTTAGTTGTCGTCTAAGAAATGGATTTGAGAATTTATTATAGACTGCTAAGAACATCAGCCCAATGTGCTGTAGCCTCAAAGGTCAATAAAGTGATATTATCCAAAAAGGTAAAACATAAATAAAAAGGTAAAACATACAATAAAAAAAGAACATATTTAGCATTTACCCCAAAAATAGAACCAGTATGTTCCTATTTGAAATGCAATGCTCTCCAAGTTGCTACATCTCTTGAAACAGACTGAGGAATTAGAACAAATCTAGAAGGAGAAAATGTTAATGGCTTTGAGCCTGGAAAGTGGTAATCATTGAAGGACAGCCTAAAAAGATTTAAATTACACTACGATTATAAAAAAGCAATTATCTGCCATTAGTATCCCATATAATATTTAATAACATTTCCTAATTTAGTTATACTTACATATTTAAAGTCTCAGATTAAATAAAGTAAAATGTTATTTTAGATATAATGCTTCTTCTAACTTTCACATTTCATGAAACAATTGTACTCAAACTTTTCAGGTGCACCTGTAGTATAAATAACTTTATCATCATTAAAGTCACATTTTGGATCAACTAACACAGTTTTACAAAGTACATCCTTTTCACTGCCATCGATGTCATTTAAGATGCAATACTTTTGAAATCATGTATCATATTTCACCAGAAATTGTATTTCAACCCATGAGTACCCATTCACATATCATTTGGACAATGGGTCATTTCATTCACTCAACAATTGTAATTAAGATAATTTTAACACTACAATTTATTTAATGTTCTTTCCACAATTTAACCAGTTAACAATACTGCCTTTTTAAGTTGTTCACAATGACATCAAAAACTTGCAGTTGTGAGATCATACCCCCAGAAATAATGACTCAATTACCAATATTTTTGCTTTCTTTATTTTAATAATTTCACCAGATGATTTTTCTAAACAATAAAAAAGAGTTTAATTGAAATGATTTAAGGATAATTTGCCTTCCTTTAAAAAGTACTTTGTTGTTTAAAAAAATTGAGGAATTCTGTCGTAATATGAGAAAGTATAGGCTCAAACGTTAGCCATTTCTTCTTTTCCAAGAGATAACTAGAAAATCATTCACCTTATATTTGTGCATATAGGGGATGCTAATTATGAATTTTTAAATATCATAAGGGCTAAATTTTAGTTATTTTTTGAAATAGTATTTCCTAGGACATTGATTATTAAAGGGGTTGGGAAAAATTCCATATATTACATGTGTGTATATAACATTTCATATATATTGTATATGAAATATGTGTATAAAAATCCATACATTTCCAAGAGATAACTAGAAGATAGCTCACCTTATATTCATGCATATAGAAGATGATAACTATGAATTTTTGAATATAATAAAGGCAGCTGGGCGTGGTGGCTTATGGCTGTAATCCCAGCACATTGGGAGGCCGAGGCGGGTGGATCACTTGAGGCCAGGAGTTCAAGACCAGCCTGGGAAACATGGTGAAACCCCGTGTCTACTAAAAATACAAAAATTAGCTGGATGTGGTGGCATGCACTTATAGTCCCAGCTACTCGGGAGGCTGAGGCATGAGAATCGCTTGAACTCAGGAGGTGGAGATTGTAGTGAGCCAAGATTGCACTACTGCACTCCAGCCTGAGCAACAGAGTGAGACTCTGTCTCAAAAATAATAATAAGTAAATAAATATAATAAAGTCTAAACTTTGGTTATTTTTAAGATATTATTTCCTAAAACATTGATTGTTAAAGGGGTTGGGGAAAATTCCATATATTATATATATATATATATGCATATATACACACACATACACACAATACCTATTTCATATATATATACTATGCATATATATATATACTATGCATATATATATACATATATATATATAAAATAAGGAATTGGCTTAAGAAATGATGGAGGACGAGAATTCCCCTGACCTGAAATCAGCAAGCTGAGACCCCAGAAAAGTCAGTGGTATAGTTCCAGTCTGCATCCAGAGGCCTAAGAAAAAGGAGTGCCAATGGTGTAATTTCAGTCTGAGGGCAGGAAAAGACCAATGCTCAGCTCAAGCAGTCAGGCAGAGAGAGAAAGCAAATTCTCTCTTCTTCTACCTTTTTATTCTATTAAGGCCCTCAACCGATTGGATGAGGCCCACCCACATTGGAGAAGTCAACCTGCTTTATTCAGTCTAATGATTTCAATGTTAATCTCCTCCAGAAACACCCTCATACACACACACATTAGAAATCGTATTTGGCCAAATATTGGACACCCATGACCCAGTCACAGTGACACAAAATTAACCAACACAATTGGTTAAATCGATTTAGGTATTAACTTGACTGAATGAAGAAATACCTAGAGAACTGGTAAGGATTATTTCTGGGTGTGGCTGTGAGGGAGTGACTCTGAGGGTGTTTCCAGAGAAAATTGACATGTGAGTTGGTGGGGACTCAGTGGGAAGACTCACCCTCAATGTGTGTAGGCACCATCTAATCAGCTGAGGTCCTGGATAGAACAAAAAAGCAGGGGAAAGGCAAATTCATTCCATCTACTGAAGCTAGGACAACCATCTTCTAAAGTTGGACATCGGAATTCCAGTTTCTCTGGCATTTGGACTGTGGGACTTGCACCAGCAAACATGTGGGTTCTCAAGCATTCAGCCTTGAATGGATAATTATACCATTGGCTTCCCTGGCTCTGAGACTTTGAAACTTGGGCTGAGCCACACTACCAGCATCCCAGGGTCTCCAGCTTGCTGATATCCTGTCATGGGACTTCTCAGCCTCCATAATCACACAAGCCAATTTCCCTAATAAATTATGTCTATCTATCTATCTCTCTATCTCCCTCCTATTGATTCTGTCTCTCTGGAGATTCCTAACTAATACATTGAGTATGTAATTCTAGTTTGGAAATTAGTGCCTCAGAGTTTTTAGCACAGTGTCTTCTAGCACCCAACATTTCTCTAGAGATATTACACATCATTCACATTTCTGCTTTTTGATATGTAAACTGGTTTCTCTCTCTTCATGTTTGCTCTCAGAGTCTCTCTCAACTTTTAGAATCTTTCGTTCTGTTTTGAAATTTTGTGCTGAGATTTCCTGTTGTGAAATTTTATGTTTCTGGGTGTATTTTCACATTGTGCTAAACATTTTGTAAGCCTGTTCAATTTGGAAGTACATATCCTGCTTTTAGACATGTTTTTATATTATTTATTTGATAATACATACTTCCATTGTCTCTATTTGTTTCTAGAAATACTATTACACTATTGAAACAATCCTCTAATTTTCTTACCTTTTTCTCTCTAGTTTTTCATTAATTTGACTCATTCTACTTTCTAGTAGACCTCCTAAAATATTTTCTCCAACCATAATATTAAATGTTTTATTTCTACTATTTTTTCTAAATGTTTTCTTGAGTATTCAACTACAGTAACAGTCCTTTGTTTCCCTTATTTCTGTAAGGATATTAATTATAATTTTTGAAGATGTATTTTTCCCTACCTGCAATGTGTCTGTTCTGAGTTTTCTTTTTTCTGTTTGTTTTAGTTACTCTCTTTCATATTTGAGGCTTTCCCATCTTGACAATCCTTGGCTTTGCCCTTGAGCTGGGCGCAGTGGCTCATGCCTGTAATCCTAGCACTTTGGGAGGCTGAGGAGGGCAGATCACCTGAGGTTGGGAGTTCAAGACCAGCCTAACCAACATGGAGAAACCCTGTCTCTCCTAAAAATACAAAATTAGCCGTGCATGGTGGTACATGCCTGTAGTCCCAGCTACTCAGGAGGCTGAGGCAGGAGAAATTCTTGAACCCAGGAGGTGGAGTTTGCGGTAAGCCGAGATCATGCCATTGCACTCCAGCCTGGGCAACAAAAGCAAAACTCTGTCTCAAAACAAAAAAAATAAAAATAAATAAATAAAAAACAAAACTGTGTTACATTCATCCTGTGAAATACTACTCAGTAATAAAAAGGAAGGATCTATTTTTTAAAAATGAGCATGGTTCTTACGTGCAAAGGTAGAACTTTCCCTCAAAAGTTTCTTTGCAAGATAATAAAAAAAAGTAAGGCTGTCATTCAAGGGAGCCAGAAATTTCAAAGTCTGAATGTCCTTTCTCCAGAAACCAATCTTCTGTCCTACTGTGAAGATGAGGTAGATATGAGAAAGCAACAGGATGAATGTTTCTGGCTCTCAGCATTCTAGAAGCTGATCATGGGAAAAGGGTGAAGATGTTCATAATTTGCTATGTAGATATTCATTTAATCCCTTTGTTTTCAGTCCCATCTCTCATCCTTGCACATCAATATATCCACTGTTGTCCCAGAGACTGATATATATTTGTTACATAATTTTTCCACAGTATAAACCTCTGTTCTAACAGGAGAGAAAGGAGGATACCACTTTGTGGACAGGGAAGGGTACCTGTGGACTCAATGACTCTGTAAGCAGACTTTCACTTAACCCCACTTTCGCTCCAGTGCCTCATCCTTGTCTTCCACATATGCCTCCAAATGCTGAACCTCTCAGGGCTTTGCAGAGGGGATTGATTCATTTCACATCAGTGTCTACAGCTACAGGCACTTAGTTACAACTTCTTCTAGTCTGCGAAGATAATTAACACTTGTCTCTCTACTTCCTTCTTTTGAAAATGTGTTGAATTCTCCCATCTACTGTCATCTCCTTTTCTGTTTTCTGTCCTGGTAGATTAACTTTTTTTACTCCTTTACTTTTTTTTTTTTGTAGTAGAGTTGTGTGTCTGTTTTTGTGTGTGTATGTGTGTGTTTGCTTAATTTTCTGGTTTGTTTATTAATTTTAGCCTATGTCAGAACTTTAATGCCAGAAAGTTCTGGTCCAAAGCAAATGTTCAAATGCTGTAATAATATTGTTTTATCAGTTAGATGCATATATATATAAAGAAAGAAAATAGGAGGAAGGAGGGAAAATGGAAGGAAAGGAAGGAGAGGAGAGGAGGGGAGGGGAGGAGGGGAGGGGAGGGGAGAACGGGAGGGGAGGGGAGGAGGGGATGGGAGGGGAGGAGAGAAGAGAGGAGAGGAGAGGAGAGGAGGGAGGGAGGGAGGAAGGAAGGAAGGAAGGGGTAGTTTAGACTTAAGAAAGAAGATGGTTCAAGAATATTATGATGCAGACATTTAACGTAAAAACAACTCTAAGTTGTTATAAACTCTGACATTTCCACCAAAAAAAAAAAAAATCACTATGCTTTGCCCCAGAAATATACCTCCTGGCAGACAGTGTGGGAGCACTGGCTTCCTCCAACTGTCATATATTCTTTCTTCTACCAGGCATTTTTCGGTATGAAAAGAATTTTGAGAGGGGAGTGAGAAAGAGAAGGGAGAGTGTGAAAGTATCCAACTACCCTCTGTGCCCAGCAGGGCAGTAACTAAGCTCTCTGGCCAGCAGAGGGAAACCAGCACCCTAGAGAGCCCCCAACAGTGCTGCACTGAACAGAGAGTTGGACACAGTCCCTAACTTGGTGACCTTTTGAAAGAGATGTGCTCCCAAACTGCTGGCAGGCAATACCAGGCTGGCTGCAAGGAGCCTTTGCTGATTTCCTAGGTTTCTCCCAGACATATTTAAAGAAGGTTATGTGTGGTGTGTGCTGAGATGGTAATAAATTAAATTATAGCGCTGGACTAGTTATCTACCATATAATGGTAGATTATTTCACTCTCTGAAGAAACGAAGACTCTGTCCTTTCTCAGCTGCCTTTGATTTTCTGAGTCGTTGTCCTAGAAATTTTTTAAGAGCATGTTTTGTTATTATCTGAAAATCTGCCATCTTGTAAACATAGCATTTCTAATAGTTGAAAACTATCTCTTACCTTTGGTGTGCTATTTACCTTTAACTTAAAGTGTCAGGTGACAGCAGATAGAACTTCTTTCTTCTCAAGTGTC
Source organism: Gorilla gorilla gorilla (assembly GCF_029281585.2). NCBI lineage: Eukaryota > Metazoa > Chordata > Mammalia > Primates > Hominidae > Gorilla > Gorilla gorilla. The sequence goes on along the minus strand of NC_073224.2, from coordinate 92,317,752 downwards.
CTTGTCACTGTCCTAGTTCAAGTTCTCATCACTGCCAGCTTTCTGCAACAGCCTTCTCTCTGCCCTCAACTTTGACCTTTCTGATTCAAATCTTGGTCTATCTGACTTCAAGCTTATGCTGTTTTCATTTCACAACCTTCCCACTGACTTTTCTAGCCTGCTCATCTGATGTAATATGGGAAGGACGGCACCTCAGAATTAAACCATTTGCCACCAGTTCATGCTGTCTCTTCTCTCCCTTCTCTCTCTCTCTCTCTCTCTGTCCCTCTCTCTCTCTCTCTGTCCCTCTCTCTCAGAATTCTTCTTTCCTCCCCTGTGATATTCATGCTGATCACAGACCCTAAAAGTCAACATTCTTTATGTTTCCATGCTTAGAACCTAGTACAGTGTCTGGCACATAGTAAATGTTCCATTAAAATGTGTTAAAGCCATGAACTATTAATTCACAGAAGCCATAATTTATATAAAGTGTGTGGTTTTCTTGAATAGCTGTAGTGCCCAAAGTTTAAGAGAAAAAATAATAATAATAATTGGGTTGACGGGATTGAGCCAGCATCTTTTTGTGCTAGGAGGATGTGTTGAAAAGATGAAGAGGAAGAGAGCTAACAGTATTTGCAAAAGATGGGTGGGTGAAATGATGGATTGTGTGATCTAGGGCAGATCTGAAAGAAAGCGAAGACTTGACATGACTCATAGATTTGAGGATGGACCAGGAGACAGAGTAAATATGGTGGGAGTGAGAGAAACTTGGAGAGAAAAGAGGCTGTAATCAGAAATATGATGTTGGAGTAAGAGGTAGAGAAGTAACAGACTAATGCAAGAAGTAAGGAATGGCCACAGACGAGGACTGAGGATTATATGAAAGGGCAAACAATTGTGAGGCATCAGAATCACAAGGCAATAATGCCAGAGTTTAGCAAAACATCCATGCTAGAAATCACATGCCTTTGGTGACACAGCTGGTACTATTGCCAGGCGGCACATACCTTGAGCAATGAGAAGCTTTTACATGAAGGTGAAGGAGTAATAATTTGTCTCTTTACTGACAAATGGGAACTAAGCCAGGCAAAAGCAGGCAAGATTTAAACACATGATAGGACTAGAAAATGCAAAGTGCTGTAATGTAGTACAAATTATACTAAAATACTTGAAGGAACACACAAAAAAATCATATTCAGTACAGACTGATAGATATTAGGGGCCCTTGTAAGACAGGGAATATTAAAGGGCACAAATGATCTGCTATTTTCCGTTCACTTCTTACTACCTATTAATTCAGACTGTACATATGCTTTGGGTTCTTGAAAACAGCCTTGCATGTTAGCAAAGTTAAGCTTGTGCCTCAGTAGTCTAATTTTAGAGTTGTAGAGAGGTTCACTGTCCCTTGCTGGTCTGAAATGCCTTAAGGGGCCCAACTTTGGATTAAGAAAGTCCTATTAGTGTAATTTCTGCTAAGGAGTAACATTTTAAACTCTCCTTGAGAAATGATGTACACTGGGGAATGAAGGCAGAATGTTGAGAAGCAAAAAATTAGGTTACAGGACACTTTCTGGGAGATGAAAAAATCAGATGAGGTGTGGAGAAAGAGTACAGAAGAGAGTAGGTGGAGGATTCCAAAGGCAACCCTCACTTGCCACTCAATGTCACTAAGGAACTAAGTTGCTTGTTCTTGCCTCAAGGACTTGTGCACCAAGCATGCAAGCTCAACTCCCCACTGTGAATGGAAAACTATACTTTTTCTTTGACTTGACTGTTGACTCCACTGAAATCACAGCAAAAAAATATTAAACAGAAAGCAAAACAAAACTGTCTAAAGAAGTTACGTAAGGTACTTGCTGCATAGCTTGGAACATAACCTCAGAATCCTGCATTATAAAGTTCACTGTTAATTTTGAGTTTGTCCACCTTATATCCTTGCTGGGAAATGTAGCAAATAAAATGCTCTCACTCTCCACCTATCCCTTTCTTACTGTCTCCGTCTCTTATGTGTCCCTGTCTCCAGTTCTTTTTCTGACTCATAATCATTCTCTCTCTCTCTCTTTCTCTCCGTCTCCCTTTCTCAAACACTTGGAATTTTAAATAAACTTCATTTAGGTAGAATTTATGTACAAAAAGATACATTCTGCTGAGTCTTTACGAATGTATACCCTTGTGTACCCCCACCGCATACAACATTTTGATCACCCCCAGAAAGTTTCATCTGCCTTCTTAGGCAATCCCCCTACCTCTGACTCAAAGTAACCACTGATATGCTGTCACTACAGATTAGATTTGTCTTTTCTATATTTTCCCATAAATGGAATCATTGAGAATGTACCCATTTGCATCTGCCATCTTACAATCAGCATAATGCATTTAAGATCCATACATGTTGTTGCATGTATTCGATTCAATTCTTTTTTGCTGAACAGTATTTCATCGTATAAATATCTGGGTCATGTGGTAAGTGTATGTTTAACTTTGTAAGAAATGCCCAAACTGTTTTGCAATGATTCCACCACATTCTATTCTCACCAGCAGTATGTGAGAGTCCCATTTGCTTTACACCCTTGCCAACTCTCCACATTGTCAGCCCTTTTTAGTTTAGCCATTCTAATGGATGTGACTGGTATACCCCTAATTTTATTTACCTGATAAGTAATTATCAGGGGATATTACCAGTGCTCACTGACCACTCATTTATCTTCTTTTGTGAAGCATGTGCTCAAATTACTTGCCCATATTTACCAGATTGATTGTTGTCTTATTACAGAATTGTAAGAATTCTTTATAATAGATACAAATCCTTTTGGTTTTGATTAAATTAACAAACTTTAAAAACAACATGATTAGTATGGAACTATAAAAAAAGTAAAGTAAATATATCTAAATAAACATTGGCTTTAGAACAAAAATCCCCCATATTTTTAGCATCAATGTTTTTCTCTTACACTCCGACTGTTAAAATTTTTTATAAAAATGTGTTTAATTGAACAGCTTTACCCTAGTGCGTTTGACTTTGCAATACTGAGAGTGTAAATGTTGGTTTTGAATATGAGTTTGTTTTATCAGAAAACAAACTACAAGGCAATTTTTTTGTTTTAATTCCCTGAAGTAGATGGGTTGGTAAACTTTCCCTGTAAAGGACCGGAGAGCAAATATTTTAGGCATTAAGAGTCACAAGATATCTGTTGCAACTCCCTGACTCTGCCTTTACATGGTAGAGCTGCACTGTCTAAGTCTCTATTGCATAGACAATATCTAAATGAATGAGTATGGCTGTGCTCCAGAAAAAAAAAGCTTTTTCTAAAAAATGTGATAGGTTAGATTTGGCTTCCCAACCCATACTGTAGTAGTATACACACACACACACACACACACACACATATACACGCACACAGAGTATGCCACAAATAATGATCATATAGAATAAAGTTTATTTTTAACTTAAAATTTATGTCCCTGACAGCTATCTCTGGACTGCAGCAAAACTGGTCAGACTCTATTGCTATTGAGGCAAATTTTCAGGTTCAACCTCGGTGTCATCCAGTTAAATTTATAGAGGAAAAAAGTCTGTTGTAAGGTCACAAACTGCGGTTAACTCTGATCAGATATGACATAAATCTTAGCTGGCCATCACAAGGGAAACTGGGTGGATCAATTCAAACTTACCAGTCCCATCAGAAAAGTAATTCTAAATGCACGTGAGGCTGAAAGAGCAAAAGCAACACCTCTGTATCTAAATAACAACCCAGAATCTATAAAAATACTATATTGAAAATAAGAAGTGTATATTATTTGGAAGGAGCCTATAAATTTGCAGACAAATTACTCTGACCTGTTCATTTTCTTTTAGGACCCAATAATTTCCCTTTGATACATGTTTATATGCCATAACACTTAGAGACACTTAATGGGTGCACACTAATTATTGGATGAATTTATATGTTCTCTAATATCACTTGTGCACAAAACTCACTGAGCATGTGACTCAGTTGGTATAATATTAATTCCATTTTACCATCCAAAACTGGTTCCTCCTCCCGAGTCTCTTAGTTCTGTTAGCTCTACCATGATTGCTTCAATCACCTAGCCAAAATCTTGCCCTTGTCCAGAGGACACAACAATAAATAAAAGTTAGAGCTTATTTGGGACAGCCTTAATAATTCCCTCGTCTGGAGAACCCAAGATTATTGGAGACATTTCATTCCATTGTTAGTTTTTAACCACTGTTTTAGGCCCGATGCTTATTTTCCTTCTTATAATAAGCATTTATGATGTCCCAAGTACTATGATAGTATATTTTATAAGATTTATCTCCTTTGATCCTTACAATATAAAATAGTTAGCTATTATTATTTCCATTTCAAATAAGGAAACCAAGGCTCAGAGAAGTTAAGCAAGTTGTCTAAGTCTACACGGGTGATTAGAGGCAAGGTTTTGATTCAGTAAAATAGTCCTAAGACCTGAGGGACTTGCAGCCTAGTAGAAAAACAAAGGCACATGCAAAAACTAAACAATAAAGGAAAATATGTGCTATCAATGAGGTACCCACAGAGGACAGGCACAAAGGAGCAGTAGAGCCTGCAGAGCTAGACTAAAGTTGTATTTATTTTTTCTTTAAATCAGCATGACTTCCAGGGGAACATTCACCTCAGCTTTTACCCTGAGGTGTTATATATCGAGCAATCTGGTACTTGGAATGTGCATCAAGAAGAAAAGATTAAATGATAAATGAGATGGAGGTTTAGAAGCAATACAAAAAGGAGATGGGCCAGTTGAGGTTGGCACAGGGAGGCAGGAGTAGAACACGCCTTCTGTGGTCTTGAAATTGTGTCTCTGATGTTATAGTCCATGTTATTACTCTCTTCCAATGAGCTCACACAGTCGCCATTATACAGAAAGAGTGAAAGTCAAAATTATGTAATGGAAGGCCTACCTATCCAATGTGTCTTAGTTTTATGTTTCCACCAACATTGGTTAAAACTGGAGCACGCAAGTAAGACTGACCTATCAATAAGAAGGAGCACTGTGATTCTCAAAGACCAGGACCTAAGGTGGGAATTTTGTGCTGATACTGTCAGTCTCATGTTAGCCTGTTCCCTCCAGATCCTCTGAGAATCTCCTCAAGAAGCCTCTTCAACCTGCAGTGGCACCTTCTGTCAAATACTTCACACATTTGTCACCAAAATGTTTTGGCAGAAGCATCATCTTTAGATTTTGACATAATTCCGAAGAAAGACTTTTTCAATTATTACTAATGGAACATTATGCTCCTCTTTGAGAACCTCTGCATGAATAAAAAGGGTCATTAATGACATCTACTTTCAGCCCGGAAATCATGAGTCAGTGCTCGGCGCAGGTTTTTTGGTTGTTTTTTTCTTCTTAAGCACCTGGTAATTTCTCACTCCCTTACCACCTCTCCAACTAAAAGAGCAAGTTATTGAGTTGAATATGATAAAGTCAGTGATATCAATCCCCTGCAGGTGAATGCCATCTATACTCCATTGTTTTGTTTATCATACTATATAATAATATCTCACGTTCTTATAGCTGTTTTCATTCTGAAGCCCTTTACCAGTTCTGATACTTTCCGACACTCACTGGAAGGAACTGCTTTTGTAGTAGTTCCTGTGTTCCTTTTCATGTGTGAAATACTGACTCGGGCTATTAAAATGTATGCTCAGAGGGCCAACCTAGCCAATGTGTCTTGTAGGACAATTGTTAAATAATACTTATGCCTACCTTACCTAGTGACAAATTCAACATCCAAGCCCAGTCAAGAAAAAGGGCAATAATTTTAAAGTGTGCCTAAATGTATACATACATTAAGCCAACACCAACTTAGCTCTAAAACTTCAGCTAACAATCTTGTAAGGTAGACAACAATGATTGATTAGTTAGACCAATGACTCTTAACTCCTTTGTCCTAATATGTTCAAATATGCAAGACAGATGAAATAGAATATAGGTTAAATATTTTCCTGGCGATTGTAGATGTACCCATTCCTCCCAAATTCATATGTATATATAGCAATACAGATGATCAGAGTGATTATAATAGGATAACACTGGATCTACTCTAATTTATATTTTTAAAAAGTCAACAACAAACTTTGGCTCTTTATTAGTAGGAAAAGCTTGCATTTGATATATGTCACAATACCCCAATAACAAAACATATTGCCAAATAATTATATGAAAGATGATAGGCATGTTAATTCAGTGTCTATAAAATTCATTGATCCCTTCTTTCCCCACCGTCTCTAATAATATTTTCATATAGAAAAACAATAAAAGTTGGATTGTCTGTATGTGTAACAATTTAGGCAAATGAAAGTTATTGTCATAACTTTAAATTGCATTTTAAACAAAAAACTTATAAAGAAAAGAGGTTTAGGCTAACTGTGGTGGTTCACACCTGTAATCCCAGCACTTTGGGAGGCCAAGGTGACTAGATCACCTGAGGTCAGGAGTTTGAGACCAACCTGGCCAACACTGTGAAACCTCGCCTCTACTAAAAATACAAAAATTAGACAGGTGTGGTGGCAGGCGCCTGTACTCCCAGCTACTTGGGAAGCTGAGGCCAGAGAATCACTTGAACCTGGCAGGCAGAGGTTGCAGTGAGCCAAGATCATGCCATTGCACTCCAGCCTGGGCTGCAAGAGTGAAACTCTGTCAAAAAAAAAAAAAAAAAAAAAAGACAGAAAGGAAAGAGGTTTATTTGGCTTATGGCTCTGTAGGCTATACATGAAGCATGGTGCCAGCATATGTTTCTGGTGATGGCCTCAGGAAGTTTCCAATCATGGTGGAAGGTGAACGGGAGCAGTGTGTCACATGACAAAAGAGAAGCAAGAGAGAGAGGAGGAGGTGCCAGGCTCCTTTAAACAACCAGCTCTCAGATGAACTAATAGAGTGAGAACTCACTCATTACCATGAGGATAGCACCAAGTCATTTATGAGGGATCTGCCCCCAGGACCCAAACAGCTCCCATTAGGCCCCAGCTCCAACATTGGAGGTCACATTATAACATAAGATTTGGAAGGGATAAATATTCAAACCACATTATTCTTTCCCTGGACCGCCAAATCTGAAGTCCTTCTCACACTGAAAAAAAACAAATTATGCCTTCCCAATAATCCCCAAAAGTCTTAACTCATTCCAGCATCAACTCAATCAAAAGTCCAAAGTCTAAAGTCTCATCTGAGACTCAAGGCAAGTTCCCCTATATGGTTGCAAGATCAAAAACAAGTTATTTAATTTCAAAATACAATGGCGGTATAAGCATTGGGTAAATTTTTCCATTTCAAAAGGAAGAAATCAACCAAAAGAAAATAGTGACAGGCCTCACAGAAGTCTGAAACCCAGCAGGGCAGACATTAAACCTTAAAGCTCCAAAATAATCTTCTTTGACTTCATGTCCTGCCTCCTGGGAACACTGGTACAAGGGGTGGACACCCAAGGCCTTGGGCAACTCCACCTCTGTGGCTTTGCAGGGTGCAGCCCCTGTGGCTGCTTTCACGGATTGGAGTTGAGTGTCTGCAGTTTTTCTAGGCTCAGGGTGCAAGCTGCCAATGGCTCTACCATTCTCAGGTCTGAAGAGTGCTGGCCCCCTTCCCATAGCTCCACTAGGCAATGCCCCAGTGGGGAGTCTGTGTAAGGGCTACAAGCCCACATTTCCCTTTGGCACTGACCTAGTAGTCTCTGTTTGTCTCTGCTCAGGGGCTCTGCTCCCACAGCAGTCTTCTGACTGGATACCCAGGCTTTCCCATACATGCTCTGAAATTTAGATGGAAGCTGCCAACCCTCCCTCACGCTTGCGTTCTGTGAGCCTACAGACTTAACCCCATATGGAGGATGCCAAAACTTATGGCTTACACCCTCTGGAGAGGTAGTCTGAGCTGTATCTAGGGCCCTTTGAGCCACAGCTGGAGCTGGAGCATGCAGCATGTGAGGAGCAGTATCTCCAGACTGAGCAGGGCAGTAGGGCCCCAGGCTTGGCCCCCGGAATCATTCTTTCCTTCTAGGCCTCTTGGCCTATAATGGGAGGTGCTGTCTAGAAGATCTCTGAAATGCCTTCAAGACCTTTATCCGTTATCCCATTGTCTTGAGTATCAGCACTTCCATTTTAGTCATGCTAATCTCTTTGGCAAGGGGTTGCTCTGCAGCTTTCTTGAAAATATTCTCTTGAAAATACCCTTTCCTTCTTTATCACATGGCTAGGCTGCAAATTTTCCAAATTGTTAGGCTCTGCTTCCCTTTTAATTGTGAGTTCCAGCTTTAAGTCATTCTGTTGCTCCCATACTTGATTGTAGGCTGAATGATTTGCTGCTTAAAAATTTCTTCTACCCGATACTATAGGCCATCAATCTTAAGTTCAACATTCCACAAATATTTAGCACATGGACACAATGCAGCAAAGTTTTATGCTAGAGTATAACACATATGACCTTTACTCCAGTTCCCAATAACTTTCTCATTGCCATCTGAGATCTTGTCAGCCTGGCCTTCACTGTCCATATTTCTATCAGCATATTTATATCAGCATTTTGGTCACAACCACTTAACAAATGTCTAAGAAGTTCCAAAATTTCCCTAATCTTCCTGTCTTCTTCTGAGCTCTCCAAACTCTTCCAACTGCTGCCCATTACTCAGTTCCAAAGCTACTTCCACATCTTCAGGTATCTTTATAGCAACACCCCACTCCTCAGTACCAATTTTTTGTTAGTCTGTTTTTGCATTGCTTTAAAGAGATACCTGCAACTGGGTAATTTATAAAGAAAAGAGGTTTATTTGACTCACAGTTCTGCAGCAGGCTGTACATGAAGCATGGTGCCAGCATCTGCTTCAGATGAGGGCCTCAGGAAGTTTACACTCATGCTGGAAGATGAAGAGGAACGAGCATGTCACATAGCAAGAGAGGGAACAATGGCCAGGCACAGCAGCTCACACCTGTAATCCCAACACTTTTGGAGGCTGAGGCAAGTGGATCACTTGAGGTCAGGAGTTTATGACCAGCCTGGCCAACATGGTGAAACCCCCATCTCTACTAAAAATACAAAAAAAAAAAAAAGCGGGAGCAAGAACTAAATTGCTTTTTTAAATAAATATTCACATAAAATAAGGAATGTATTTTCAGCAATAAGAGCTCCAAGGCTAAAAGAAGACTCACATTTAGAAGACATGTTATGGTATATCTAGTTGATAAGAACACAAACTCTGAGGCACATTGCCAAGGTTTGAAAACTCATTCCACCAATTATGAGCTGTGTGATCTTGGACAATATATTTAATCTTCTCTGCCCCCCTGTCCTTATCTGTAACATGAGGAGTATAATAGTGCACATCTTACAAAGTTGTTGTATGGATTCCATGTAAAGCTCTTGACAGCCTAGGTAACCAGAAAGACCCCTCCTCTACAAAAATAAAAATAAAAACTAGCCAGGCATAATGACATGCACTTGTAGTCCTTGCTACTCAGGAGGCTGAAGCAGGAGGATTGCTTGAGCCCAGGAGGTCAAGGCTACAGTGAGCTATGATCACACCACTATACCCCAGCCTGGGTGAGACAGCAAGACCCTATCAAAAAAAAAAAGGCTCTTGGAACACTGCTTCATGCATAATAAGCACTCAATAAACGTGGACTACTTTTACTACATACCATGATTGAAGTCAACTTTGAAAGAATAGGTGATGTTGATGGGATTTCATATAAAATGAAGTTTCACATGAAGATCTCAAGCACCTGTAAATGTTGACTTCAACAAAATGGAACCATGAAAAAATGAAGGCTGGAGATCACATTTTTCTTTCTTGAATATATCCTCCATTTAATTATCAAAAACAACTCAATGATTAAATACAAATTATGTAAGTGTGTTGAAGAGACAGGTTGAAACAAGGTGGTTAAATATATATATAGTTCGTTTACTAATTTTGCACCATTTCTAGATGCACTTTTATGCACTATGAGAAAAATAGTGTCCTGAAAGTTGCAATTTCCACGCCAAATAAAATAAGTGGAATGTGACAGTCACAACATATATACATTATGTACATGTAGCACATAAGTAGAACTTAATACTTCAAAATGTGAAATAGATGACATATCAGTTAGGAAAGACTTTAAACCTACTATGGGCAGAGACTAGAAATAAGTGTGGTTCAAACAAGATAAAAGTGTATTCCCTATCTATCTATCTGTCCATCTAATCCAATATATAGGTGTTAAGCTCTGGAGTCATCCTCATAAGAAACCAAGGTTTCTTCTACCTTTCTGCTGCCTCGTCTTTACTATGTAGTATGTAGCTTTCATTGTCAAGGACACCTCCTAGACAAAAGTTTCTTCTAGAGCTACAACCATTATTCCACCATTCAAAGCAAGAAACACAGAAAAGACAGAAAAAGCAAAAAAAAAAAAAATTAATACAATTGTTTATTCCCCATTTAAGGAGATATCTGAAAAGACCAACTCAATATCATTCACTTATACCTCATCGGTCAGAACTTCATTTTGTGATCGGGCCACAACTAACTGAAAGAGAAGCTGGGAAGTGTGATCTCTTTTTAATTGAGCACAATATAATCCTAAGTAAATTTGAATTCTGTTACTAAAAAAAGAAGAACACAGGGTATTGAATATACAATTTACAACCTCTGTCATAGGTTGCTAAGAAGTTGTTTAGAATATGAATTTTTGTTAATCAAATTTTGTGTTTAAAATTTCTGGGTTATGATTTTATATATTCCAACTATATCAATAGATAGGTGATAGTTTTTGGCAAAATACATTTAATAAATATTAATTGGGCACCCAATATACGTACTACATTATGGTAAACACTGGAAATAGAAAGGTAAATAAAATAGTAGGCTCCCTCAATTTTCTTAAAATGTAGAGAGGTATGTGGATAAATCAAGTGCCAATTATAATAAAAATTATTAAGAAAAACTTGAAACTGCCAGGTGTGGTGGCTCACACCTGTAATCTCAGCACTTTGGGAGGCCAAGGCAGGTGGATCACCTGAGGTCAGGAGTTCGAGACCAGCCTTTGCCAACATGGTGAAACCCCGTCTCTACTGAAAATACAAAAATTAGCCAGGCGCGGTGGTGTGCACCTGCAATCCCAGCTACTTAGGAGGCTGAGGCAGGAGAATTGCTTGAACCTGGGATGTGGAGGTTGCAGTGAGCTGAGATCATGCCACTACACTCCAGCCTGGGCAATAGAGTGAGATTCCATCTCAAAAAAAAAAAAAAAAAAAAAAAAAAAAGTTGAGACTTTCACCTCTGCCAAAACAGCATTATGAGCTTCATGGGTATAAAACTGGGGGAAATTATTTTTTAATACATTTTAACTATCTGAAAATGGTCCTGAGATCATACAGCAAATAACAATATTTATTCAAGAAAATAGACTAAAATTTGGTAAGAACAGAGTCTATGATATGTGAACAAAGGCCTGCTTTCTCCATTTCCCCTCCCAACTTATTGAGATGTAAACTCTGACACAGATTGATACAGCCAAGAAGATAGGGTTTCCTCTCCACCCAGCCCACAGTTGGAGGGCTATCTTCTCAGGAAGGGTAGGACATCAGCATTTGTCATCCTGTCTTCGGCTATCTGTTACTGAGGCTAAGTTCCAGGTGATTTCAGTCAAAAGGTGAAGAACACTTCTCCTACTAACCCTCACTCATTGCACGGAGGCTCTATCTTGGGGTGGTCTGCTGAGAACACTGGGGCCCCAATTATCCTTGTTTGTGCGGAGAGGATTTCATGCAGGGAGAGGCAAGCTGAGGTTACTGCTCCTACCATGACTACCAAGTGCTTAGCTCCAAAAGCATGAGAGTCACTCAGAGAGATGTATGTAATCATCCTCACTCCCAGCTCTAGAGCCATAGCTCAGAAAATTTGCCTGAGGGAAAAAGCTATATGGCCATAAAACAGCTCTTAATATCTTCTTAGAGGAGCAGACTTTATTTGCAGCAGAGTTTGGAGAAGTTCCAAGCCCAAAGACACTCTCAAAAACAATAGAGGTTGTGGGAAAAAGCAACTAGGAGAATATTGGCAGATCCATTTGAACTATAGGCTAAACTGTAAGCTAGCTGAGTTACTGGACAGAACTAGGAAAAGAGAGAGCTGGAAGGAGCCTTCCTGGAGTCAGAACAAATTTCAAACACTAACCTCAGGAACTATCTGTTCAAAGGAGCCCAAATTTGGTGATCTTGGGTATTGCTGAAAACAACAGAGCAATCAGCTAGCAATTACTGGGGCTTAACAGCTAGTATAGTCAGAGACAGAGATAGCCAAAGAGAGCCCAGCAAAAACTACTGTCATACCAGAGTGACTATGAAAACACCCAAGGATATAACCCCCAAAAAGGACTAACAGAGGCTTCACCCTGTGGAGGGAAAATAGACTTCAGTTAGTCACTAAACAAATAAAAAGACAATGAAAATAACAAGCTCCAGAGAGAGAGAGACAGAGTTGTTCATATATTATCTGAAATATCCAGTTTCCACAAAAATAAATGAGACATGTAAAGAAACAAAAAAAATGACCTGTCAACCAAAAATAAAGCAGACAATCAAAACTGTCTATGAGAGCAACCAAATATTGGATTTAACATACAAAGACCTCAAAGTAGCCATGATAAATATGTTCAAAGAACTAAAGAAAACCATAATAAAAGAAGGAAAGTTTGACGACAATGTCACAGCAATAGATAGTATTAATAAAGAGATAGAAATTATAGGCCAGGCCCAATGGTTTTGAGAGGCCAAGACAGGAGGACTGCCTGAGCCCAGTGGTTCAAGACCAGCCTGGTCAATGTAGCAAGAGAAAGAAGAAAAGAAAAGAAGAGAAGAGAAAAGAGGAGAGGAGAGGAGAAGAGAAGAGAAGAGAAGAGAAAAGAGGAGAGGAGAGGAGAAGAGAAGAGAAGAGAAGAGAAAAGAAGAGAGAGAGAGAGGGAGGGAGAGAGAGAGGGAGGACGGGAAGGAAGGAAGGGAAGGGAAGGGCAGGGAAGGGAAGGGAAGGGAAGGGAGAAAAGAGGAAAGGAAGGGAGAGGAAAGGAAAGGAAGAAAGAGAGAGAAAGAAAAAGAAAAGAAAGAGGGGGAAGGGAAGGGAAGAAGGGAAGGGAAGGGAAAAAAGAAAGAGAGAAGTTTTTTTTACGTATAAAGGGATCCAAAGGAAATTCTGGAGTTGAAAAGTGCAATAACTTAAAGCTAAAATCCACTAAAGGTGCTCAATAGTAGATTTAAACTGCCAAAAGAAAGAGTTAGTGAACTGGAAGATAGATTGATAGGATTTATATAATCTGGAAAATGAAAAAAATAAGAAGAAAAATGAACAGAAACTCAGAGAAAAGTAGGACACTATTAAATACATCAATATATGCATAATAGGATTACCAGAATGAGAGGAAAGAGAGAAAAGAGCTAGAAAAAAATGTTCAAAGAAATAATGACAAATCTTCTCAAATGTACTGAAAAACATTAATCTGCACATCTGGAAAGCTCAAGGACTCCAAGTAGGATAAACAGAGAGATTTACAAATATACACATCATAGTAAAAATGCTAAATTGCAAAGGAGAAATTCATAAAAGCAGGAAGAGAAAAATGACTCATCAATTACATGGAAACCCAAATAAGATGAGGATAAATTCCAATCAGAAACAATGGAGAGCAGAAGCAGTAGGATAACATATTCAAAGTATTCGAAGAAATGAACCAAGAATCCTATACCCAGCAAGGCTATCTTTCCTAATTAAAGGTGAAATAAAGACATTTGGCCAGGCGTGGTGGTTCACGCCTGTATTCCCAGCACTTTGGGAGGCTGAGGCAGGCGGACCACCTGAGGTCAGGAGTTTGAGACCAACCTGGCCAACATGGCAAAGCCCCATCTCTACTAAAAATGCAAAAAATTAGCCAAGCGTGGTGGTGCATGCCTCCCAGCTACTCAGGACGCTGAAGCAGGAGAATTGCTTGAACCTGAGGGGCGGAGGTTGCAGTGAGCTGAGATGGCACCACTGCACTCCAGCCTGAGTGACAGAGGGAGACTCTATCCCTCCCCCGCAAAAAAAAGGAAATAAAGACATCCTTACATAAACAAAAACTGATAATTTGTTTTGATATATTTTGACCCACATTATAAAAAATACTAAAGGAAGTTATTCAGGCTGAAAGCAAGTAACTCCAGAGAGGAATTCAAAGCTACATGATAAAACAAAGAGCATCAGTAAAGGTCATTGTTATTATCAAAGATAGTGCAAATACAGATTTCTTTACCTCTATTCTCTTAACTGATTTCAAAAGCAATTGGAAACAACAGTACATATAAAATATTTTGTTGGGTCTACAGCATACAAAAATGTAATATATATGCCAATAACAATACAAAGAACGTGGGTGGGAGCTAAGTCATATTGTTAAGTTACCATAGATAACTTCATCCATAGAAACAAATGCAAAGAATCAGAAAATAACTAAGGACAATATTTTTAAAAGCATAAATGTATACTTGCTTTCCTTTCTTCTCTCATTTTATCTAAAAGTCATAAAATTATATAAAGTAATAATTATAGCAATGTCTTATTGAGTTTATAATACTTTTTTAAATTACAGATATAAATCCAGTTATATGAAAAATAACATTAAATGTGAGTGGATTAAAAAACCTAATGAAAAGACAGGTTGTCAAACTGAAAAACAATAAAAAACCCAGCTACATGCTATCTCTAGGAGATACACTTTAGAATCAAAGATGCCACAGATTGGAAAGAAAACCATGGAAAAGACATATCATGCAAATGGCAACCACAAGAAAGCTGGAGTGCTCATAATAAAATCAGACAAAATATACTTTAAAATAAAAAAAGCTACTAGAGACTAAAAAGGACATTTTAAAAATCGTAAAATAATCAATTGATCATTATCCCACTATTATTACATGCATATATATTTGTAATATAAAAACCGTAAGCATATGTTCACATAAGAGAGTACCGAAATACAGAAGAGAAAAACAGACAGGAAACAGGAAGAAATAACAAATCAACAATAATAATGGAGACTTCCATACTCCCCTTTCAATAATGTATATAACTACAGACAAGATCAACAAAGAGACCTAACAGAGATATATAGAACACTACACCCCAAATAGGAGAATAGATATTGTTCTCAAATACATGTGAAACATTCTCCAGAACACAAGACATGCTGGGCCAAAAAAAACAATAAATTTACATGGATAGAAATATTACAAATTATGTTCTCCAACCACAGAATTTAGGGGTTAATAACAGAAAGAAATGTGAGAAACTCAGCTATGTGGAATGTAAACAGTATACACCTAAGTAACCAATGAATCAAAAAAGAAATAAAAATGGAAATTAGAAAATACTTTATGTAACATGAAAATGAAGACTCAATATACCAAAATATGGGATACACGTAACAAATATCTTAAAACAAAATTTGTAGACATAAATGCCTACATTTAAAAAGAGTCTGGGTGTGGTGGCTCAAACCTCTAATCCCAGCACTTTGGGAGAAGCCAAGGTGGGAGGATTGCATGAGGCCAGGAGTCTGAGGTTACATTGAGCTATGATCTCATCACTGCACTCCAGCTTGAGCGACAGAGCAAGACCTTGTCTCTAAAAATGATAATTTTAAGAGAAAAGAAATAACATCTAAAATCAATAAACTTTCACCTAAATACACAGGGGAAAAAAGCTAAACAAAACCTAAAGCAGAAGCAAACAGAAAAAAGAAAATAATGAATATTAGACCAGAAATCAAAGAAATATAGAAAAAACAATAGAGAAAAATCAATAAACAAAAGCTGATTCTCCGAAAAGATCAAAGAAATTGACAAACCTTTGGCTGAATTGACCAAGAAATAAAGACAAAACTCAAATTATTAGAATCAGAAATGAAAAAATAACACATTATTATCAACCTTTCAGAAACAAAAAACATAAAAGAATAAGATGGAATTGTACACCGACAGACTTCAGTAAAGTTTCAGGATACAAAATCAATGTACAAAAATCAGTAGCATTTCTACACACCAGAAATGTTCAATCTGGGAGCCAAGTCAAGACAGCCATAAAAATAAATGAGATCCTGTCATTGGCAACAACATGGATAGAACCGGAGGTCATTATGCTAAGTGAAATAAGCCAGGCACAGAAAGACAAACTTCACATGCTCTCACTTATTTGTGACATCTAAAAATCAAAACAATTGAACTTATGGAGATAGAGAGTAGAAGGATGGTTACTAGACCTGAGAAGGGTAATAGGAGGATGGGAGGAAGGAGGGGATGGTTAATGGGTACAAAAAAAAAACAGAAAGAATAAATAAGACCTTGTATTTGATAGCACAACTGGGTAACTGCAGTCAATAATAATTTAATTGTACATTTTAAACAACTGAAAGAGCATAACTGGCTTGTTTGTAACGAAAAGGATAAATGCTTGAGGGGATGAATGCCCCATTTACATGATGTAATTTTTACACATTGCATGCTTGTATCAAAACATCTCATGTACCCCATAAATATATACACCTACTATCTACCCACAAAAATTAAAAATTTTAAAAAGAGTCAACCTAAATAAATCTATGACAAATAAAGACATTGAATTAGTAACCAAAAAACTATTCACAAAAGCCTAGATTCAGAAGATTTCATAGGTGATTTATACCAAATATTTTTAAAAGAATTCATATCAATTCTTTCAAAAAATAGGAGAGGGAATACTAACCAACTCATTATGCGAGACCAACACTGGCTGATACTAAAGCCAGACAAAGTATCACAGGAAGAGAAAACTACAGACCAATATCTCATGAAAATAGATGCAAAAATTCTCAATGAAGTACAAGCACGACCAAATTCTGCAATAAATAAAAAGCATTATATACCATAACCAAGTGGGATTTATCCTAGGAATGTAAGTTTGTTTTAACATCTGAAAATCTATTCATGTAATACACCACATCAATAGAATTTTATTAACCCACATGATCATCTCAATAGACATGAGAAAAAGCTATTTTCCAAATCCAATATCCTTTCATGATAAAAGCACTCAACAAACTAAAAATATAAGAGAGAATCCTTGGCCAGGTGTGGTGGCTCATGCCTGTAATCCCAGCACTTTGGGAGGCCAAGGCAAGCAGATCACCTAAGGTCGGGAGTTCAAGACCAGCCTGGCCAACATGGTGAAACTCTGTCTCTACTAAAAATACATAAATTACCCAGGCATGGTGGCATGTATCTGTAGCCTCAGCTACTCGGGAGGCTGAGGCAGGAGAATCACTTGAACCCGGGAGGCAGGGGTTGCAGTGAGCCAAGATCGCACCACTGCACTCCAGCCTGGGTGACGGAGTGAGACTCTGTCTCAAAAAAATAAAAAATAAAAATAAAACCCTTTTGTGCTGCAAAAGACACTATAAAAGCGAAAAGACAGCCTACAGAATAAGAGAAAATATTTCCAAATCATATTTCTGAAAAGGAACTTGTATCTAAAATATTTAAAGAACACTTGGCTGGGTGCGGTGGCTCATGCCTGTAATCCCAACACTTTGGGAGGCTGAGATGGGTGGATCACTTGAGGTCAGGAGTTGAAGATCACTCTGGGCAACATGGTGAAACCCCATTTCTACTAAAAATACAAAAAAATTAGATGGGCATGGTGGCAGGAGCCTGTAGTCCCAGCTACTTGGGAGACTGAGGCTGCAGAATCACTTGAACCCGGGAGGCGGAGGTTGCAGTGAGCCAAGATTGCACCATTGTGCTCCAGGATGGGTGACAGACTCCATCTCAAAAAAAAAATTTTTTTTTAAAGGAACACTTATAACTCAATAATAAAAAGATAAATAACCCAATTGTAAAATGGACACAGGATCTGAAGAGATAGTTCTCTAAAGAAGACACACGAATGTCCAATAACCACATTGAAATATGGTCAGCATCATTAGAAAAATGCAAATTAGAATCACAAGTTACCACTTGGAGGGGGGGAGGAGCCAAGATGGCCGAATAGGAACAGCTCCGGTCTACAGCTACCAGCCTGAGCGAGGCAGAAGACGGGTGATTTCTGCATTTCCATCTGAGGTACTGGGTTCATCTCACTAGGGAGTGTCAGACAGTTGGCACAGGTCAGTGAGTGCACACACCCTGTGCAAGTCAAAGCAGGGCGAGGCATTGCCTCACTTGGGAAGCGCAAGGGGTCAGGGAGTTCCCTTTCCGAGTCAAAGAAAGGGGTGACGGACGGCACCTGGAAAATCGGGTCACTCCCACCCCAATACTGCGCTTTTCTGACAGGCTTAAAAAACGGCGCACCACGAGATTATATCCTGCACCTGGCTCAGAGGGTCCTACGCCCACGAAGTCTCGCTGATTGCTAGCACAGCAGTCTGAGATCAAACTGCAAGGCGGCAGTGAGGCTGGGGGAGGGGCGCCTGCCATTGCCCACGCTTGATTAGGTAAACAAAGCAGCCTGGAAGCTCCAACTGGGTGGAGCCCACCACAGCTCAAGGAGGCCTGCCTGCCTCTGTAGGCTCCACCTCTGGGGGCAGGGCACAGACGAACAAAAAGACAGCAGCAACTTCTGCAGACTTAAATGTCCCTGTCTGACAGCTTTGAAGAGAGCAGTGGTTCTCCCAGCACGCAGCTGGAGATCTGAGAACGGGCAGACTGCCTCCTCAAGTGGGTCTCTGACCCCTGACCTCCGAGCAGCCTAACTGGGAGTCATCCCCCAGCAGGGGCACACCGACACCTCACACAGCAGGGTATTCCAACAGACCTGCAGCTGAGGGTCCTGTCTGTTAGAAGGAAAACTAACAAACAGAAAGGACATCCACACCAAAAACCCATCTGTACATCACCATCATCAAAGACCAAAAGTAGATAAAACCACAAAGATGGGGAAAAAACAGAACAGAAAAACTGGAAACTCTAAAAAGCAGAGCACCTCTCCTCCTCCAAAGGAACGCAGTTCCTCACCAGCAATGGAACAAAGCTGGATGGAGAATGACTTTGACGAGCTGAGAGAAGAAGGCTTCAGACGATCAAATTACTCTGAGCTACGGGAGGACATTCAAACCAAAGGCAAAGAAGTTGAAAACTTTGAAAAAAATTTAGAAGAATGTATAACTAGAATAACCAATACAGAGAAGTGCTTAAAGGAGCTGATGGAGCTGAAAACCAAGGCTCGAGAACTATGTGAAGAATGCAGAAGCCTCAGGAGCTGATGCAATCAACTGGAAGAAAGGGCATCAGCAATGGAAGATGAAATGAATGAAATGAAGTGAGAAGGGAAGTTTAGAGAAAAAAGAAGAAAAAGAAATGAGCAAAGCCTCCAAGAAATATGGGACTATGTGAAAAGACCAAATCTACGTCTGATTGGTGTACCTGAAAGTGATGGGGAGAATGGAACCAAGTTGGAAAACACACTGCGGGTTATTAACCAGGAGAACTTCCCCAATCTAGCAAGGCAGGCCAACGTTCAGATTCAGGAAATACAGAGAACACCACAAAGATACTCCTCGAGAAGAGCAACTCCAAGACACATAATTGTCAGATTCACCAAAGTTGAAATGAAGGAAAAAATGTTAAGGGCAGTCAGAGAGAAAGGTCGGGTTACCCTCAAAGGGAAGCCCATCAGACTAACAGCAGATCTCTCAGCAGAAACCCTACAAGCCAGAAGAGAGTGGGGGACAATATTCAACATTCTTAAAGGAAAGAATTTCCAACCCAGAATTTCATATCCAGCCAAACTAAGCTTCATAAGCGAAGGAGAAATAAAATACTTTACAGACAAGCAAATGCTGAGAGATTTTGTCACCACCAGGCCTGCCCTAAAAGAGCTCCTGAAGGAAGCATTAAATATGGAAAGGAACAACTGGTACCAGCCACTGCAAAATCATGCCAAAATGTAAAGACCATCGAGGCTAGGAAGAAACTGCATCAACAAATGAGCAAAATAAACAGCTAACATCATAATGACAGGATCAAATTCACACATAACAATATTAACTTCAAATGTAAATGGACTAAATGTTCCAATTAAAAGGCACAGACTGGCAAATTGGATAAAAAGTCAAGACCCATCAGTGTGCTATATTCAGGAAACCCATCTCACGTGCAGAGACACACATAGGCTCAAAATAAAAGGATGGAGGAAGATCTACCAAGCAAATGGAAAACAAAAAAAGACAGGGGTTACAATCCTAGTCTCTGATAAAACAGACTTTAAACCAACAAAGATCAAAAGAGACAAAGAAGGCCATTACATAATGGTAAAGGGATCAATTCAACAAGAAGAGCTAACTATCCTAAATATATATGCACCCAATACAGGAGCACCCAGATTCATAAAGCAAGTCCTGAGTGACCTACAAAGAGACTTAGACTCCCACACATTAATAATGGGAGACTTTAACACCCCACTGTCAACGTTAGACAGATCAACGAGACAGAAAGTCAACAAGGATACCCAGGAATTGAACTCAGCTCTGCACCAAGCGGACCTAATAGACATCTACAGAACTCTCCACCCCAAATCAACAGAATATACACTTTTTTCAGCACCACATCACACCTATTCCAAAATTGACCACATAGTTGGAAGTAAAGCTCTCCTCAGCAAATGTAAAAGAACAGAAATTATAACAAACTGTCTCTCAGACCACAGTGCAATTAAACTAGAACTCAGGATTAAGAATCTCACTGAAAACCGCTCAACTACACGGAAACTGAACAACCTGCTCCTGAATGACTACTGGGTACATAACGAAATGAAAGCAGAAATAAAGATGTTCTTTGAAACCAACGAGAACAAAGACACAACATACCAGAATCTCTGGGACACATTCAAAGATGTGTGTAGAGGGAAATTTATATCACTAAATGCCCACAAGAGAAAGCAGGAAAGATCCAAAATTGACACCCTAACATCACAATTAAAAGAACTAGAAAAGCAAGAGCAAACACATTCAAAAGCTAGCAGAAGGCAAGAAATAACTAAAATCAGAGCAGAACTGAAGGAAATGGAGACACAAAAAAGCCTTCAAAAAATTAATGAATCCAGGAGCTGGTTTTTTGAAAGGATCAACAAAATTGATAGACTGCTAGCAAGACTAATAAAGAAAAAAAGAGAGAAGAATCAAATAGACGCAATAAAAAATGATAAAGGGGATATCACCACCGATCCCACAGAAATACAAACTACCATCAGAGAATACTACAAACACCTCTACGCAAATAAACTAGAAAATCTAGAAGAAATGGATACATTCCTCGACACATACACTCTCCCAAGACTAAACCAGGAAGAAGTTGAATCTCTGAATAGACCAATAACAGGAGCTGAAATTGTGGCAATAATCAATAGCTTACCAACCAAAAACAGTCCAGGACCAGCTGGATTCACAGCCGAATTCTACCAGAGGTAAAGAAGGAACTGGTACCATTCCTTCTGAAACTATTCCAATCAATAGAAAAAGAGGGAATCCTCCCTAACTCATTTTATGAGGCCAGCATCATTCTGATACCAAAGCCAGGCAGAGACACAATCAAAAAAGAGAATTTTAGACCAATATCCTTGATGAACATTGATGCAAAAATCCTCAATAAAATACTGGCAAACCGAATCCAGCACCACATCAAAAAGCTTATCCACCATGATCAAGTGGGCTTCATCCCTGGGATGCAAGGCTGGTTCAATATACGCAAATCAATAAATGTAATCCAGCATATAAACAGAGCCAAAGACAAAAACCACATGATTATCTCAATAGATGCAGAAAAAGCCTTTGACAAAATTCAACAACCCTTCATGCTAAAAACTCTCAATAAATTAGGTATTGATGGGACGTATTTCAAAATAATAAGAGCTATCTATGACAAACCCACAGCCAATATCATACTGAACGGGCAAAAACTGGAAGCATTCCCTTTGAAAACTGGCACAAGACAGGGATGCCCTCTCTCACCACTCCTATTCAACATAGTGTTGGAAGTTCTGGCCAGGGCAATCAGGCAGGAGAAGGAAATAAAGGGTATTCAATTAGGAAAAGAGGAAGTCAAATTGTCCCTGTTTGCAGACGACATGATTGTATATCTAGAAAACCCCATCATCTCAGCCCAAAATCTCCTTAAGCTGATAAGCAACTTCAGCAAAGTCTCAGGATACAAAATCAATGTACAAAAATCACAAGCATTCTTATACACCAACAACAGACAGAGAGCCAAATCATGAGTGAACTCCCATTCACAATTGCTTCAAAGAGAATAAAATACCTAGGAATCCAACTTACAAGGGATGTGAAGGACCTCTTCAAGGAGAACTACAAACCACTGCTCAACAAAATAAAACAGGATAGAAACAAATGGAAGAACATTCCATGCTCATGGGTAGGAAGAATCAATATCATGAAAATGGCCATACTGCCCAAGGTAATTTACAGATTCAATGCCATCCCCATCAAGCTACCAATGACTTTCTTCACAGAATTGGAAAAAACTACTTTAAAGTTCATATGGAACCAAAAAAGAGCCCACATCACCAAGTCAATCCTAAGCCAAAAGAACAAAGCTGGAGGCATCATGCTACCTGACTTCAAACTATACTACAAAGCTACAGTAACCAAAACAGCATGGTACTGGTACCAAAACAGAGATATAGATCAATGGAACAGAACAGAGCCCTCAGAAATAACGCCACATATCTACAACTATCTGATCTTTGACAAACCTGAGAAAAACAAGCAATGGGGAAAGGATTCCCTATTTAATAAATGGTGCTGGGAAAACTGGCTAGCCATATGTAGAAAGCTGAAACTGGATCCCTTCCTTACACCTTATACAAAAATCAATTCAAGATGGATTAAAGACTTAAACGTTAGACCTAAAACCATAAAAACCCTAGAAGAAAACCTAGGCATTACCATTCAGGACATAGGCATGGGCAAGGACTTCATGTCTAAAACACCAAAAGCAATGCCAACAAAAGCCAAAATTGACAAATGGGATCTAATTAAACTAAAGAGCTTCTGCACAGCAAAAGAAACTACCATCAGAGTGAACAGGCAACCTATAGAATGGGAGAAAATTTTCGCAACCTACTCATCTGACAAAGGGCTAATATCCAGAATCTACAATGAACTCAAACAAATTTACAAGAAAAAAACAAACAACCCCATCAAAAAGTGGGCAAAGGACATGAACAGACACTTCTCAAAAGAAGACATTTATGCAGCCAAAAAACACATGAAAAAATGCTCATCATCACTGGCCATCAGAGAAATGCAAATCAAAACCACAATGAGATACAATCTCACACCAGTTAGAATGGCAATCATTAAAAAGTCAGGAAACAACAGGTGCTGGAGAGGATGTGGAGAAATAGGAACACTTTTACACTGTTGGTGGGACTGTAAACTAGTTCAACCATTGTGGAAGGCAGTGTGGCGATTCCTCAGGGATCTAGAACTAGAAATACCATTTGACCCAGCCATCCCATTACTGGGTATATACCCAAAGGACTATAAATCATGCTACTATAAAGACACATGCACATGTATGTTTATTGCGGCATTATTCACAATAGCAAAGACTTGGAACCAAGCCAAATGTCCAACAATGATAGACTGGATTAAGAAAATGTGGCACATATACACCATGGAATACTATGCAGCCATAAAAAATGATGAGTTTATGTCCTTTGTAGGGACATGGGTGAAACTGGAAATCATCATTCTCAGTAAACTATCGCAAGAACAAAAAACCAGACACCGCATATTCTCACTCATAGGTGGGAATTGAACAATGAGATCACATGGACACAGGAAGGGGAATATCACACTCTGGGGACTGTTGTGGGGTGGGTGGAGAGGGGAGGGATAGCATTGGGAGATATACCTAATGCTAGATGACGAGTTAGTGGGTGCAGCGCATCAGCATGGCACATGTATACATATGTAACTAACCTGCACAATGTGCACATGTACCCTAAAACTTAAAGTATAATAATAAAAAAAAAACAAGTTACCACTTTACATCCCTTAGTTTTGCTATTGTAAACAATAAATAAATAAATTGCAAATAACAAGTATTGTCAAGGATGTGGAGAAATCAGAACACTCATATATTGCTGATGAGAATGTGAAATGATGCAGGCACTTAGATCTGGTCAGAAGTTCCACAAAGGGTGATAGAGTTACTATATGACCCATTGATTCTACTCCTAAGTATCTAACTTAGAGAAATAAAACAATATGTCCACAAAAAGTTGCACACAAATGCTTATAGTAGCATCATTTATAATAGCCAAAAGATGGAAACAACTAAAATGTCCATCAACTGATGAATGAATAAACACTTGTGGTTGTCCATATAATGGGATATTCTTCAGCCATAAAAAAGAATGAAGTACATCCTACAACATAGATGACCTTGATAATGTTCTGCTCTGTGAAAGAAGTCAGGCACAAAAGACCACACATTATATGATTCCGCTCATATCAAATATTCAGATTAGGCAAATACCCAAATACAGAGAGTATATTAGCAGTTGCTTACGGTTGTGGAGATGGAGGGACAGAGGAAGGAATAGGTGGTGATAGCTAGAATTGCAGGGTTTCTTTTCGAGATGATGAAAATCAGCAGCCTGGTCTTTGTGATGGTGGGTCTTGGAGCCACCAGTGTTGTCATTTTCTCCTTCCTCCTCTATTCTCAATTCCTCATCTTTAACCGTCACCTCTGCAGGTCTTGGCTTATCTAAGGATGTGACTCAAAACTTTATTCCTCAGGAGTCTGAGCCATTGGTAATCATATCCTTCCCTGGCCAGCATACAGTTTGTGTCTACTTAGAACTACAAATGAGAATCGCGGGAATCAAATTACAAAGGCAAATCGAGAAGCACACAAGTGGATCACTGTGTTTCATACCAAAAGTTCCCCTCCCTCCTCCTGTTACTCAAGGTCAATTATTCCTTCAAAGATGGTGACGCTTGTTGCCTGCTGGTTCATGACACAAACAATTCAAAATGCCTAGGGTGCAGTCATATTTTATAGTTTAATAGGACTCGTTACTGTGCTCCCAAGAAAGACTGAATCTGCTTTGGAAGTGAGAAGTAAGTGGTTCGGGACAAATTATACTGGGTCAAAAGACTTAATGGTTTCTGCTACTCAATGTGTGGGTACAAGCAAAAAATGAACAACTATCATAGCCACACTCAGAAGCGGCTTTTGAAGTTTGAGCATTTGGAGGCAGCAATACCTACATTGGCCTTGTTAAGTTGGAATTCATATAGCGGGGCCCATACCTAGTCTCCATCTCTGCCACTGTGTGCCTGCCCACTGTTTATTTGCCTATTCAGTCAGTCCCAAGATGGCCAATGACGAAGGCTGACTAATGTCTACTGGCTGAGTCATTGTAATCATTTGGTGATTTAGTGTCTCTTCTGTGATGGATGTTTTCACGGTGTTAACATGTGGGACAAAATGAGAAGCTTTTTTTTAAAGCTTCCCTAATATCATCTCTGGTCACCACTGAACTTCTTAGTGATTTTGGTGCCATTCTCACCAGCTCAGTTCTGATGACACTGGAGAATGGTATGGCACTCTCATGGAACATAATCCTCTGATGGGTTTCCTAGCCTCACATAATACATCCATTCTGGTATCCCTACTTTCCTCAGCCTCTTCTTTCTTCCTTTACTGTCCACTAGGGCAACTCAGGCATTTCCACTTTGCTTTGTATGTCTCATTGCTCTCTCCAGGCTTACAAAGAGCCACTTCAGCAGCAAGTTTGCCCCAAGTGTTAAATCCCATCTCCTGTGAGAGTGCCCCAAGTCAATAAATTTTTGTTTATCCAATCTTATATTCTATCTCCTTTGATCAAAACCCCTCAAAATTCAATTTCAAGATATTCCCCCAGCTCCTGCCAGTGCATGTTGAGTAATTCTCACAGCTCCTTTTGGTTGCAATCTCTTTCCTCACTTATTAGGCCCAGCTAGGTCATGCTGGCAGTTAACCCTAGTTATTGTCATGGCAGCCAAGAGAGGAGATGTAGTTAGCTCCTAAGGGGGCCACCTATTGCCTTGTAGTAGAGCAGCCTCTGCAGTAGCTTCTCACATGGTGAAAGTGTTACCTCTTACTGAAGAGGATTGTGCCACCTCTGTGATAGCCAAAATCCTCAGAGATAATCCACCAAGATGTCCTCATTCCATGCCTTAGTGTCCTGGGCTTTTCCAACCAAGGCCCTGACTTCAACATAACAGACCTACTTTGGCTAAGCCTTGAAATAAATACCTCTGGAGCTCTGTGACCTGAACTGTCAGATCCTGAGCTCAATCCTCCTACTGTGTGAGATAAGGACCTCTTCATAAGCTAAGCATAGACTTTAATAGCCCACACTTTCTCATCACTTTTCAAGGTATCAGTACAATTTAGTAACAACCAGCCAGATCCACTGTCCTTGTATGCATTGCACACTGTAGCTTTCAAATGAGTATGTTTCTCTCCACTAGGACTTTTTCTTAGAAAACACAGGTGAAATGCGTGGCAATGGGACTGTCACCTTGCTCTGAGACTATCCTTTTCCCACTCAGGATGGGAGCCTTCTTGCCAGATGAGCAATGAGTGGACCTGTCTTTAATCCCTTCTTACTGCTTAGTCTCTAGAGCGCTCCCAGCACCACTTTCATCAGTTAGGAATCTCCAAGAAGCAGATGCCAAACTGAAATCTGACATGTCAAATATTTACTGGGGAAATGCCTATGAAGAGTAAAGGTGAAGGGGGCACATATACATGATGAAGAACTGTCACCTCTGAGTGGAGAGAGAAGGAAGAATTGGGTAAGAAGAACCTCAGATGGTAGAGAAGTTCTCAGACGATCATGATAGAAAATCACCAACCAAAGTTGTTTACTAGAGGAATCCTATGTTAGGAAGGAATGGCCTGGTTCCAATATCACTGCCTTGCTCAGGCATTGGCTGGGAAGCATGGGTGCAGAGGGAATACCCTAGTGGATCCAAAAACCAGCAACTGGAGCAAATCAATCAACTATAATTCTCTCTTTAAAGAGAGATCTGAGCAGAGCATTTTCAAGGCTGCCACAAGACTATACCTTTTTTCCTTGTAAATCCACTACAGTTCCATTAAAATGCCCATAGAACTGCTACCAATTGTTTTTATTTGAAAGATTATTTTATAAAACATTACACTGTTGTCAGTTATATACCAAACTCATGCTCACACGACATTTAAAAAGTCAGTACTGGATTTATATAAAAGAATAAAATGACAGAGTTCATCCAAATGCCTCTGAGCATTTTATCAAAGCTCCGGGCTGTTTAGCCAAGCCAGAGGGAGCATTGTGCTGAGTTCAGCTGCCAAGACCATATAGACAGTGAGCACTGCATGATAACTTCAGACAGCTATCTCACCAGCACAGACCCTTAGTCACGAGAAAAAAATAACGAGCAGTTATTCAACACAAACTTATTCCTGTAGTCACAAAGCCTGTTAGTGCCATACCAGGAGAGGAAACTGGGTCTACTGATGGCCAACATCGGCAGTCGTCTGCATAGTTCTCCTTCTAAAATTTAAATCAAGATATAGCGATCCTATATCCATGCTCCTTTTCTCCCAGTGAGAGACTCCACTGATTTCCTTAATAGCAATCAACAGGCAACTGTACCAAGATGCCTTATTTTACATTTACCCTGCCTCATCTGAAAATTAATATCTACTCCATCACTATCCTACATCTTAAGTTCACAAAGTATTGGCCTGTATACAGCAGGCACTCTTCATTCTCACAGAAGGAACAATCATCCCTAATTCCATGATGATATCAGGCAGTCCTGATATGTCATCATGTGTTAATGACCTCATTAGATTAAAACTTGTTCTAGGAAGCTTAATTTAAAGTGACTTGTGATTGTCTTCCAAGTCCTTACTATGAAGAACCCTCAAAGGGAATGGCCAGAGTCAGTTTGCCCAAAGGAAGAAGAGCGAGCAGAAGACGACAACTCCCACCCTTGCCAAACACCTGTGTGGTGACAGACACCATAGAGAGTCCATGTTTAAAGTGGGTTATTAAGGTAATACGCCAACATGTTCTCCATAACTCTTTGGCTTCCAAGAGATAAAAATCCTACTTGATTAACCTTTAACTTAAAAAAGAAGAGTCCACGGACATAGATGGTTTCGGACATAGTTGATTTATGATCTTCAGTAACCTCTCCCCTCCCTCTTTCTCTCTTCCCCACCCCCCCATCCTTCCTCTGCATTGGTTTGATTTTGAGGCCCATTCTTTCTGCATGGTGGCAAAGAAGACCTATATGGTATTCATCTTTGGTACTCATCATTTCAGAGAAGAAAGAATGTCTCTGTTCCAAGAGCTTCAGCACAATCTCAGGAAGTCATCAGATAGGCTGGCTCATGCCTGAACCTAAACCTATCACAGTGGCCAGGGAGATGATGTACTCAGTACTTGGGAAGCCTGACCAGGGTCACATTCCCATCCCTGTTGAAGGTGGGATTGAAATAGAAGATGGAGTCAACCCTGGCTGAACCGCATAGACTAAAAATGAATGAGGGATAGTTCATCAAAAAGAAATAAGCAGAAGAAAGAAAATGTTCCCCAATACTAGTAGATTTATTAAAATTCAACCTTTTATTTATCTCTGAAGTTATCACCATGGGAGAGGCAGAGATGTTCTCGTCTCTCAAAGAATTACAATCCAATTGGGGAAGCATAGTTAATACATCACATAAAACAGCCCTTTAGATAACCATGGAACTCAGTAAATTATAGGTAGTCAAATGTATGATTTTAGGTTTAGTGAAGGCTGGAGGGCTCAGAGAAGCCTTGCAAAGGAGATCTAGATTTGGATAGATAATCCCTACACTTTAAGGCCTAAGAGATATGAAGATGTGCATAGAGGAAGCAGATAATACATTTACTCAAACAGTACTTTTGGAAGGGGAAGAATTGTGGAGCTGTTAAGAACATGGGCTTTTCCATCCTAAAAACCTAATTTCATTCCAATATCTTCCAAATTACTTCATTTTTGAGCTTAAATAAAATTTTCAGCAGCAACACTAATAAAAATAGTTAACATTTGTTAAGTGCCTTCTATGTTGCTGGAACTGCTTTCTACACTTCACACATATTTACCCAGAAGATTTATAACAACCCTAAGTGATAGAGATTCATATTACCTGCATTTTACAAGTGAGGAAACTGCTTAAATAACTTGCCAAATGTCCTGGAGCTGGTAACAGATGAGGTTGGGATTTAAACCCAGGGAAGCTGACTAGCGACTCTGCCTCTTAGTCATGCTGCCATTTAGCTGTTCTGAGTCTCATTTACATATGCAAAATAGAAACAACAATTCTGTACTTAACCCATAGAAATTTTGTAAAAATTAAATAATGCCTGTAACATGTGGTAAAAGTATTCTATAAATGGTAATAATTACTATTTGTGAAGAAACTATAATGACCTTTTGTGTGATGAAAAAAAGCAATGAATGTTGCTGAAAAAGGTCTGGTTATATGTTACAGATCTTCACATTACACATTACTAGCTGTTTAACCTTGAGCAGCTTATTTAACTTCTCTGAGCCTCTTTCTCCATCATCTGTAGAGTTGAAATTATAAGATCTATCTGAAAAAGTCGTTTGCTTTTCTATGGAGCATTACCTAAAATAAAATCTAAGGACTTTGTAAACTTTCAAATATAATACACATTTGAGATATTAGTACGGCTATGCAAGGGATGTTGATATACTTGCTTTTGCTCATGTCTGGCACCATTCAAACTGTATAGGAAAGAGTGATTTGTTTAGGACACCTGATCACATTCCTGCTCTATTACTCATGAACTGCATGCCCTTGGATGCCTCCTTATCTAGACCATTTGTACAATGGCCAGAGCTAAAATTATACAGCTTTTACATTGCTTCCTTCCACCTGGGTGGGTACCTCCTACTTCCGTAGACTTAAAAATGCCTCCTCCTTTGAGTAAACACATTTATGAATAGTTAATGCAGGCTGCGGCAGGATTTGGAGGGACTAATTGGAAGGCTAGGGCAATGCCTAGCTTTAGAACCCAGAAGTAGGGGGAAAGCATCCGTGTTTCACTCTTTTCTATCTTCAGACAGCATTGTGTGACATGAGAAAGAAATCACTATTTTATCTGGGATGGTGGTAAAGGTGGTAGTGTCATTCATTTGGGCACTGGCCCCATGTAATATTTGGGACACTTTTTTTTTTCTTTTTGAGACAGGGTCTTGCTGTGTCACTCAGGCTGGTCTTGAACTCCTAGCCTCAAGTGATCCTCCTGCCTTGGCCTCCCAAAGTGCTGGGATTCCAGACATGAACCACCACGGCCAGCCTTCTAAATTTTTTTTTTTAAGCATTTATTGCTCATTTGAAATTCAAATGTAACTGGATGACCTGTATTTTTATTTTTTAAATTTGACAATCCTAGTACACACACAGAGAAGTTGTAATGACAGCTTGTCAAGAGAAGGAGTCTTCACTCCTATAGCCACATTCTGCATAAAGTAGACAAAAGCAATTCCTTGCTTATAGAGCAAAAGCTTTGCACCTATATTACCATCACACTGACCCAAATCACTGGACCAGGGATTGGTGCCTGTGTCACAAGCAGTCATTTATACGTTGTTCAGTGTTTGTGATGTGATCTACAAACAGAAGCTTAGTCCCTGGAACAGCAGAGTGTCAAGAGTCAGAAGCAGCAACGACCTAACTTTGAGGCGACCATATTAGGGAGACTCTTGGATCTTAGAGCTATTTATTTTGTAATAGATGAACAACATTTCCATTTTGGAAATTTACCTGTGGTGGTCCAGAGATAATTTTTTGTGTTTATTTATTTATTTGTGTATTCTTATAATAAGCTGCTTTCAACAAAGGTTACCTGAGTGTATCTCTATTTCTTGAAACCTGAAAGAGCATTATACCCATCTCAATTCTGCAAGAGAAAAGTAGTGGTGCTGGTGGGCTAGTAATTGTAGTGGTGCTGGTATTCATAGTAATTAGCGGTGGTAATAGTCGTGCTGATGGTGATGGTGGTGATGCTGATAGTGGTGACAGAAGTAGTTATGGTGATCATGGCGGTGGTGGTAGTAAACCTGGTGATGACAGTGGTGATAGTGGTGGTAGGGTTCATAGTGATGATGGTAGTGGTGGTAGTAGTAATAATGGTGATGGTGGTGGTGGTGATAGTGGTGGTAGTAGTAGTGATGGTGGTGGTGGTGGTGATAATGGTGGTGATGACAGTGGGCAGAGGGATGGCGGTACTGGTCGTAGTGGTGTTCATAGTACTGTTCAGAGGTAGTGGTGACAAGTGGCACCTATTTGGGCACTGTACCCTGCTAATTGATGAACACACAAGGCCAGGTGAGGGAAGGACTTTCTCAGTGCAGTATTATGCTGGCAGTATGAGGGACTCTTTCTCCCTGGTTTTGCTCTGTGTTTTTATGCCCAATTCCAGTAGAAGAATCATCTGAAGGAAAAGAGGATCAATGAAACAAATGTGTATCATGAATCATATACTTCCTTGTCTGGAGTAAGAAAGATTAGAGAGAAAATATACTTCACTGAAGCATGAAAGGAAAAACATCTATGTCCAGAAACAACACAATATGCTCATTATATTATTTCTGACTTTGGAAGTTAAATTTCTAATGACCAAATAGGACCATATCCTCTTCATTGGCAATGCCATTGTTAACATACCCAGAGATACAAACGTACGTATGAAATCCACATAAATACAATATATCTTATACCCATTATATCAAGATTTGGCTAAAGTCATTCACAGCTCACGAAAACTTATTTGCAGGGTCCTTTGTATACAGGGAACTTCCAGGTTTATTTGGAATCCAGGATTGTCCTTGTATGGTAACTTTATCCTTGCCTCTCGGTCTTATCTGAATTGAGGTAGAACCAATTAAATTCCTTCCAAGAGCTGATTTCCAACAGATATTGGGACAGGTAGGACAACGCTCTGCCTGGATTTGACACCAAAGAAATGTCATCCATGTGTCAGCTGCAACCTGGTGGCAGGGAAGATCATGGCCTCTAGCATGGCATCAGCATTTCTCTTAATGACCTCACGTGTTCTGTGGAGAGGAGGATGACAGCCTAGAGCCCTGTGGAACTGAGGGCCTTAAGGGCAAAAGAGCCGTTACTCTTGTCAGGAGGGAATGACTTCAGCCATGTTAGGCCTGAGGCCATATCGTTATCTGCCTTAGTTTGCTATATCTGGCTCACTTAACTGCCTCTGCGATGCACACTTTTATTCCATTTACCCTTCGCAGAGAAATATAGATGGCTGCAATCCATACAAACGTCGGGAAGGTTGTAATTGCTCTCAGTTCCCTAGCCAGCATGACTATGGATGGTAAAGAGGGAAGAGAAATTAAGGAAAAATTTACACTCACACCCCAAAACTGGCAGTTCTCAACCATAATGTCACAGAACTCAGGTAAACCATGATTGATTATGAAGTTTCCTGAAAGTAGTCTGTTACTAAAAATAAAGCATGGCCATTTGCAGATCATTTACTTAAAAAAATAAATAAAGTGGATACAAAGGTAGCCCAATAATATTACTCTCACCCACTTTCATTCTGATATGCAATCCTCAGATGGAAAGAATCAGAGTTAAGAAAGGAAACTCAGGGTAAAATACATATAAGCTGGGTCTATTCTTACCTGCAGAGCCATTATAATAAACACTTGGGAATGTGTGCACTGGTCACATTCTCAGGGAAAAAAAAAAGTGAGATTGGATGCCCCCATTTATTCAGGCATGCAGTCCACAGCTTACACATGAATCATCTCACAAAAGTGTATTTGTAACTCAGATATTTGGACTTTGGAAGCTGATTTTCCATAGGTCAATGGCATCCATGGTGGCTAATTTCTGACTCCAGTTAAATAGAACCCAAGTTTTGAAGTGATAAACTATTGAAATTTCTTCTCCTCTGAGGACCAAAATGAGGTATTGAGCAGAAAGAGGGATGGAAGAGGGATAGAATGTTTCCAACTCCCAAATCTACACATGGTTTTGATGTCAAATTCACCAAGGAGCTACCGGTTACATACATAATGGGGTAAAGAATATTATCCTCTAGAAATGTTCCATGAGAATTATTCACAAGAAAAGTAGGACAACAGAAAATATGCATTTCTTTGTCAAGCAAGGCAGGACCACAAAGCATGGCACTAACAAAGAACAGTGAGATCTGGTCGGGCACAGTGGCTCATGCCTATAATCCCAGCACTTTGGGAGGCCGAGGCAGGCAGATCACCTGAGGTCAGGAGTTTGAGACCAGCCTGGCCAACAAGGTTAAACCCCACCTCTACTAAAAACATAAAAGTCAGCCAGGTGTGGTGGCACATGCCTGTAATCCCAGCTACTTGGGAGGTTGAGGCAGGAGAATCACTTGAACCCCGGAGGCAGAGGTTGCAGTGAGCCAAGATCACATCACTGCACTCCAGCCTGGGTGAAAGAGCAAGACTCTGTCTCAAAAAAAATAAAAATAAAAATAAAAACAGTGTGATGTCAGTGAGCAGCAGGGGAGAGAAATCTGAGGAGCCACTTCCCGTGAACAACATAGGACAGTATCACAGGAGGAAGTAGGTGGGAGAGCAGGGTAGTGGGAGAGAAGTTAGAATGACAAAAAATAGCAAGAGGGATTGATATGGTTTGGCTGTGTCACCACCCAAATCTCATCTTGAATTCCCACGTGTTATGGGAGGGACCCACTGGGAGGTAATTGAATCATGGGGTAAGTCTTTCCCATGCTGATCTCATGATAGTGAGAGGAATTCCCCTGCACAAGCTCTCTCTCTTTGCCTGCTGCCGTTCATGTAAGATGTGACTTGCTCTTCCTTGCTTTCCACTATGATTGTGAGGCCTCCCCAGCCACGTGGAACCGTAAGTTCAATCAAACCTCTTTCTTTTGTAAATTGCCCACTCTCAGGTATATCTTTATCAGCAGTGTGAAAACAAACTAATACAGGGATTTTCAATGACTGTCATGAGTATGGAGCTTTGGAGAGAAAAAATAATATCTAGAGAGGTTTTCTGGGATACTTCCTGTTTGGTACATTTTTTTCTGGGATACTTCTTGTTTGCTACATTGAATAAAATCTTGGGTTAACCACTTTCAAGAAAATGATTAGTAAAAATTGATGTTATTCTTCAAAGCTCCTGGAGTTGGAGTTGTGCCTTCATGTCATGTGGCACAACTGTGCAAAGGCTGGGCCATACTGTCCCCGGTTCACAATGAGATCATATAAAGATTGATTCATGCCCCTACTTTTTACAAGATAGAAAATATCTTTTACTTGAATAAGTGAAACCTCTTCCAAGAGCGCTTTATTTCTGGACACTGGCAATTTTACAGGTTTCATTTTATAAAACATGACAAGAATTGGAGCTAATTATTAAGCAAAAGTGAATGTAATATTTTCAGAATCTCAGTATGCATGAAGCAGCATTGTAAGTTCCACAAAGTTGAAGACACTTCAACTACATTTCTTTTTTGTATTTGCATAGCAGTTTAAGCTTTCAATGAATTTTTACCTACTTTGTCATTCGGGGGTTGCAATAACCAGGGATGTAAATAAGGTCAATATTACAAGATAAGAAAACTAAAACTTATGGAAGTTATATAGCTTGCCAATATTCACCATGGTAATAAACTAGAGAACTGGGCTAGAACCCATTACTCTTGACTTCATATGTAGTGAAGTCCCTTCCCATATAGGGGGCAGGGGAGAAAAAACCGCTCAGATTAAGACAAATAGAACCCAGAACTTCAAGGAAATGGACAGCTTTGTAGATAATTGGAATTAGTTCAGATGTAGGCTACCATTTTTCTATGACTTTCTATCACATGTGAACAATGGAAAGGTCCTAAACCTGTGTTGGCCACCCCCAGATCAACTCCTTTTCATTACAATGACCATGAGAAAATAATTCTACTCAGTGTCACTTATCTGTGAATAGTCATAATCTGTTGTTAATCTTAGATCCTTTGGACTATTTTGCCACATTTGACCTTAGTCTTTTCCCAGGACCTCTGTGTGAATTAAAAATGCTCTTTAAAATGAGTGAACTAATAAAGTAAAATTTCTACTTATTTAGCCAGAAGCAATGATTGAGACTTTAATGGGCAACTAAAGTCACAGTAATCATAAATAAACCTCTTAGGCATATGTTTTATTTATCCTCAGATATGTCTGTGGCCTTCTAGAACTGAGCTCAAAACAATCTTTTGCTCAGTTAATAAACAGACTTACCAGAAATCCAGGCTTTACTCAGACAAATCACTCAAAACTCTTGTGAGTCTTAGTCCCCTTGTATATAAATAAGGTAAATGGCACTAAACTTGAAAATTTGCTGATAGTTAACTGAGCTCATGTATGTAAAATTGCCTAGCATAGCAAGAAGAAAATAGTTGATACTAAATATAATGTTAAATAGCTAATATTAAGCCTCTTTTTCTGGGAAAATTGAAGGTTGATTTCAAAATTCTAGCCAATTTCCTCTGCCTATCACTCTATTCTAGCTCCGTTATAATTGGATTCAATACTTCCTGCCCCTAATCTGTTTTGCCTTATCAGTGAACCCTTTTAAATAGCTCCTGCAACCCTCCCTTGAGATGGTCTGAGTACAGTCATGTGCCACATAATGATGTTTCAGTCAACAATGCATTTATGATGGTGGTCCCATAAGATTATAACTGAACAGAAAAAATGCTATCACCTAGTGAAATCATAGTGGTCCTAACATTGTAGTGTAATGCATTACTCAGGAGTTTGTGGCAATGCTGGTGTAAACAGAACTACTGTGCTGCCAGTGCTATAAATGTATAAATGTATAAATCGTACATACAATTGTGCACAGTTCATAATACCTGATAACAATAATAAGCATGTTACTGGGGTTATTTCACAACTGTATGAAACATATACTACAAGGTGCATATAATCCCTTTGTCTTTTATTGACCTAAATAAAATATACTTCAATAAAAAAAAAATTACTAGTTTACGTATTTACTATACTATACTTCTTGTTGTTATTTTAGAGTGTGCTCCTTCTACTTATAAAAAAGTTAACTAATTAACTGTAAAACAGCCTCAGGCATGTCCTTCAGGAGGTATTCCAGAAGAAGGCATTGTTATCATAGGAGAGGACAGCCCCATGTATGTTATTGCCCCTAAAGGTCTTCCAGTAGAACAAGTTGTGGAGGTGGAAGACACTGATATTGATGATTCTGTGGGGACCTAGGCTAATGTGTGTGTTTGTGTCTTAGTTTTGAACAAAAAACTTTATAAAGTAAAAAATAAAAATAAAAAAATTTTAAAAATAGAAAAAGCTTATAGAATAAGGATATAAAGAAAGAAAATATTTTTATAGAAAAATTTTTGTACATTGTATTTATGTTTTAAGCTAAGTGATATTACAAAAGCCAAAAGTTTTTAAAATTAAAAAAATTACAAAGTAAAAAAGTTACAGTAAACTGAGCTTAATTTATTAGTGAAGAAAGAAAATTTTTTATATAAATTTAGTGTTGCCTAAGCATACAGTGTATATAAAGTCTACAGTAGTGTGCAGTAATATCCTAGGCCTTCACACTCACTCACCACTGACTCACCCAGAGCAACTTCCAGTCCTGCAGGCTCCATTTATGGTAACTGGCCTCTGCAGGTGTACCATTTTTATCTTTTATACCATATTTTTACTGTACCTTTTCTGTGTTTAGATAGGTTTAGATACACAAATACTTATCACTGTGTTACAATTGCCTACAGTATTCAGTACAGTTACATGATGTACAGGTTTATAGCCTAGGAGTAACAGGCTACACCATATAGCTTAGGTGTGGTAGGTATACCATCTAGGTTAGTGTAAGTACATTCTATGATGTTGGCACAATGACACCTGTCTCAGAACATATCATCATCATTAAGTAATGCATGACTGTATTCATAGATACTATCCTTTCATTGTCCAAACAAAGTCTATGACAGACTATTCTCTGTGACGAACTTTTTGTAAATGAATGCTCTTCCCAGCATGTGTGCCATGGCAGGTTAGATGCATTAACCTTGCAGATCCGATGATCTACCCAATGAAAGCATGCTATATGTTCCAGTGGGTCAGACTCAGTAGATGTCAAACTGATTGAGGTAACTATGAAGGGGAAAATTCAGACAAGATCATTGATTTTTTTTAATTATTTCAAGATTTTAGCCTCAAGATAAATTTTGAGAACCACAAAAATTAAGAAATCTTGAAAATCTATTTAATTTACTTCCCCCAACCAGTCTCCCAAGCCCTTACATACCCACACTGAATCCTCCCAGGTAGAGATGGCAACTAGGCCATTTCAATGTAAAATGCATTCCTGAAATCTTAAATCCAAGTCTTATGAGGGTAATGGGCCTTTGGAGATTGACTTCAATTTCACACCTAACACAGGAACCTTCCAGAACATGCAACACCTTTAAATCATCTCACCCCATCATGTCCCTCTTTTTTTTTTTTTTTTTTTTTTTTTTGACACAAGGTCTCACTCTGTCACCCAGACTGGAGTGCAGTGGTGTAATCACTACTCACAGCAGCCTCAAACTCCTGGGCTTAAGCAATCTTCCCACCTGAGCCTCCAGAGTAGCTAAGACTACAGGCGTGCACCACTATGCCCAAATAATTTTTGTATTTTTTATAGAGATGGAGTTTTGCCATGTTGCCCAGGCTGGTCTTGAATTCCTGGCCTCAAGCGATCTTCCCACCTCAGCCTCCCAAACAGCTGGGATTATAGGCATGAGCCACCATACCCAGACCCTCAATCATTTGTTTGACATACTATGCCCACACACCAAAGGTGAGAGACAGAAGAATAGGATTAAAAATGGAAAGCCATGGGAGGCCACAAGCATCTCATAGGGCTGCAAAATCCTAAGATATTATGCTCTTTTACGTAAGTGGAACTTCAGAATAGAGTACTTATGAGGTGATTTTTATGAACTCTTCATTGATGTCTCCCTGAAGTTTTCAACCCAGGGTTTGAGGGAGAAAATAAAATGGATAAGATACTGTGGTGGATACTGTGATGTGCGTCTCAGATCCTCCTCAGGAAGAAGGCTGACTGCCCCAGGCTCAAGGAGAGATGCCTGCTTATGATGCATAGCTGAGCCACTCTTTGGGAGTTGTCCTTGGCCAAAATTATGCCCCTCCAGATCACCTGAGGTCAGGAGTTCGAGACCAGCCTGGCCAAACAACATGGTGAAACCCCATCTCTACCAAAAATATAACAATTAGCCAGGTGTGGTGGTGCATGCCTGTAATCCCAACTACTCAGGAGGCTGAGGCGGGAGAATCATTTGAACCCAGGGGACAGAGGTTGCAGTGAGCCGAGATTGCACCATTGCACTCCAGCCTGGGTGACAGAGCAAAACTGTCTCAAAAAAAAAAAAAAAAAAAGTTATGCCCCTCCCTGGAAAGAGCACATATCTAATGTCTGTTTAGTGTGGTTGTACATAGGCCCAGCCTCCTTGCCTTGATTTAGGACCACTCTGAAAAGTTATTCCAGTGCATACTCCCTCTGAGATAGGCTGGGGTCTCATGGTAGTTCAGCTTCTCCGTTTGCCTTCTTTCTTCCTCACTCTCTTACAGATATTGAACTTGACAGCACTTCCCAATAAGTCTGCTGCATGCACATCTCCATCTCAGAGTCTGCTTCCCAAGGAACCTGACCTAAGACAGAGACAGAGACTCATTTCCCTCAACCTGAATACTCTCCGAATGAACCCCACACCATTTTCTACTTAGGGAAAGAGTGGCAGACATGGATAAGAAGTGCTTCAATAACGAATATTCCCTGTGGCCCTGAAGATTTGCAGAAAACAGATGGGTTCCATTCTGCTTATTCTATCAGGACTATCACCTTGTTGAATAAGTTGAGAATTTCACTAACTAATTAGATTTTTTTTTCCTTTCCACCAAAATTCAAAACATCAAGTTTTCTTAGTTGTAAGAGTTTAGCAAGTTGGAATAATTCCTAAAGATATTTAGGCTATCCTATGCAATTTGCCTCTATTGTTGGATTAATTACCCTCTTTTCTCATATTGTATACTTACCATTCTTCTCATTAGGTCATGCCTGCTTAATAAATAGGGATTTATTATAGAGCAGCAATATTGCATACTGGTTAAAAATTTGACTTCTGGAATTATCCTGGCCAACTTCAAGTCTTGGACCTACATCCTAGTTGCTGTGTGACCTTGGGCACTTCCTTTATCCCAGCCTTAGTATCTTCCTGTCTAAAATGTGCCTTGTAATCAATCACATTTTTGTTAGGATTAGCTGAGATAACATATGTAAAGCACTCAAAATATCACCACATACAAGTAAGGTCCCAATAAATGTTAACCAATTATTGTAATTGATACCTCCTGCTTATCTATAGAACTATCCTGCTTTACAGTGCTGCCCCAGGGTAAACTGGCTAGCTTTCTTTAATAACTACTACATCTTTTCTCAGTTATACAAAATTAGTCCTTCTGATACTCATTTATACAGTTACTTTTTTTCTCCTAGATTTAATACTCTGCCCCTGTCTCTACTGAATTTTATTCATTTGCTGGGGATATTCTTCCAATCCACTAACTATTTTTACTGGAACAATAAGTCAGCAACCCATCTCACACAAACTGGACTGCACTGTGAACTTTTTCATCAAGCAATATTCCAAGGGTTGGACAACTTTTTCTGGAAAGGGCCTGGTAGTAAATATTTTAGACTCTACAGGCCTTACAGTCTCTGTCAAAATTATTCAACTCCACCATTATAGTGCAAAAGTAGCCATAGACAATATGTAAACAAATGTCCATGGCAGTGTTCCAATAAAACTTTATCTACAAAAATAAGTGAGGGATGAATTTGGCCATCAGCAAGTATAGTTTGCTATACAGGGAGTATAGTCCGCTGATCCCTCCTATTTTATTTTTCTGTGAAATTAATGCTCATTAAATTTACATTGATGGACAATGATCAACTTAATCTTAAAGTTTACTGTTTGCCCACCTCATAATTGTTTGGCCTAAATTTTGTTTTCCAATTTATTGATGAGGAGTCTCTGAAGGATGAGTTAAAAAGCCTTGCAGAAGTTATGCTAGGTTATGTCTGGTATGCCCACTTAAACCAGGCTTATAAACTTATTAATAAAGAAACACAAAACCACTGCCATCTAGCTTTATGTGCCATTGCAGGTAAAGAAGCTTGTGTTCTAACTCTACTTGGAGCTCCTTTTTAAATATGCTTCTCCAATAATGTCTCCTGTACAAAACTTTCATAAGCTTCTGAAATACTGAGCCATTATCTTGTTCATCTCTCTCTCCCAGTTCCTTGTACACTTTATGGTGTTTATTAAATATTTGGTGACAAAAACGAATGAGTGAACATTGTTCCATAGAGAATAAGGTTCACACAAATTATTACTCAGTACATTGTCCTCTTCCAGTGACATTGTAATTTTTTTTTTCTTTTTCTTTTTTTTTTTTTGTTTTTTTTTGGGTTTTTTTTTTTTTTTTTTTTTTTTTTTTGGTTTTTTTGAGATGGAGTCTCACTCTGTTGCCCAGGCTGGAGTGCAGTGCACGATCCCAGCTCACTGCCACCTCCACCTCCTGGGTTCAAGCAACTCTCCTGCCTCCGCCTCCCAAGTAGCCGGGATTACAGGTGCCTGTTACCACACCCCACTAATTTTTGTATTTATAGTAGAGACAGGGTTTCACCATGTTGACCACACTGGTCTTGAACTCTTAACCTCAAGTGATCCACCTGCCTCAGCCTCCCAAAGTGCTGGGATTACAGGCATGAGCCACTGCACCTGGCCAGTTCTTTTTCTTTAATCAAGAATGTTTAATGGTACTGAATCTACCAAAACAGTCCTATAATGTCCATATAAACTGTTCCATTAAAACAATGATCTTCCAGAAAAATTAATATTTAGTATAAACACTGGCTGGAGTCTTAGGAAATCTAGCTTAGTCTTG
Organism: Gorilla gorilla gorilla; assembly: GCF_029281585.2. Lineage (NCBI taxonomy): Eukaryota > Metazoa > Chordata > Mammalia > Primates > Hominidae > Gorilla > Gorilla gorilla. The sequence goes on along the minus strand of NC_073224.2, from coordinate 92,276,638 downwards.
GATATGTAATTTGGTTACATGACTTTGGTTAAGCTTTTCCATGCTCTAGGATTTAGTTTCCTCATATTGTAAAATAAATTAATTATACTAAATATCCCCTAGAGTGCCTCCTGTATGTTTAGCAAAACTGCCTACAAAGACCAAGCATTCCTCTCAGATTCAATGATCTCTGCCAGTCACCTGTCTTTACCTAGAATCCTGGAAGAACATGACACTGGAGCCTGAACTCTTCCTCCCTCTTGCAGAGTTCTAGAACGCCTTCTCATCCTGGAATTTTCACTTTGGCAGGAAATACTTTCAGGTCACCTCAATATAAACAGCACAGATACAGAAGTCAGGGGCTCGGAATTCTTGTGTAACTGCTCTATGATTGTAGGGACTTGCTCTAGGAAGGAAATGTCTTCCAGACAAGGGTCCTGGGCAGTGAAGGCGCTCTTCATGTCCCTCTGGTGGCACTCCCTGCAACCACTGGGCCACACCTGCCGGACCGAGTATAATCTCTACAGAGTTAAAGTAGGAAACTCTGTCAGCTCCTTGGGAGTCGTGGGACACATGAGAAGAGAGTTATAACAGAATAGCAGAGAAGCTAAAGGAAAAAAAAAAAAAGAAAGAAAGGAAAAAGGAAACACAGAAAGTACTAACTAACTGGGGAATACAAAAGACTTAATGGAGCAATGATTTAAAACTATGTGCCTTTTTAAGAAAGGCAGATTGAAATTCCACAGAGCTTCAATTTTCCTCTAAATGCTTGTGATTTCAGAGACTCCCTGGGGTACATGCTCCCTCTGGAGAACTCAGCAGGATGGAAGTTCTGCCCCACCTGCCGCAAAAAAAAGGAAAAAAAAGAAAAGAAAGAAAAAAAGATGATTTTTGCATTGGGACAGAGTAGCAAATTACCACGCGATTGTGAAGAAAAATGAAGCCACCCTTTTAAAAGAGGGCCCTTAGCCAGAGAACCATGAACAATCTTGATGAGAGCATTCTAAGCTTTCTATGTTCCAGAAGTTTCTCCTTCCATGGCAGTTGCCAAGGCAACAGAGTAAAGTAAGAACCAAAGGACAAATGGCATCAGCCTCACTGGGTGTCTCCACCTTTACCTGCCAACTGCAGGTACAAACAGTGCCTTCTCTTGTCTGGCAACACCATCCCAGAGCTGCTCCCAGATGCACAGACAGCAGGATGCAGAGAGAGACACAGACATCCTATCGTTTTCTATGTATGGGGCTGCTTCCCAGACATAAAGAATTTGGAACCCCCTAAGAGTTTTTCTCAAGTATAGCAACCTTTAAATATGTCTGCTATTTTTAACCTTTCTGGCAATTTGGGATTAGGCATAATGTGAAGCCCTATGTTTTGAAAAACAACCAGCTGAGGAAGTTCAGAAAATATAGACAGGTTGTGTTGTTGTTGTTTGTTTCCAAAACAGACCTATGGCCCTAAATGTATTTCTTATTCATAATTTTGGAGGCTAACATGAACATTCAGATTAAAATGGCTCAAGAGCTCCATCACATAAAGAAAGCAGACAGCCTCATGGATATTAGACTGTGGACAAGGAAAAAATCCCAATGCAGCTACCCTTGAGTGGAGAGATAGGCTCTTCCTAGCCAGAGTAAAGTGGAACTGAATGTTTTTCCTGGATATGTGTGATCAGAGCCACAAGATGCACCTATTTGTAATCTTTCTAAGTGGAAAAAAGACTAGGAAAACTTACAACGAATTCTATTTTAAAAGCAGCTGATCTGCTTTTTATTCATCTATCTGTTCTGGGTATATAAACTGGAAATGCCATTAAAATGTGAATTACACCAGTTTCCATGATAAAGCCCTCTCAGGAGCATTCATAGACATGCCAACAGACTGGCTTCCTCCATCTGCTGACCCACCATCCTCACACCTTGTGTTTCACTGTTTAACAACACTGTACAGGTTGAGCAACTCTCATCTGAAAACTCAAAATGCTCCAAAATCTGAAACTTTGTGAGTGCAACATGACTCCATAAATGGAAAATTCCACACCTGACCTCATGATGGGTTGTAGTCAAAAGAGAGTCAAAACTTGGTCACATGTACAAAATAGTTAAAATAAGGTGTTTATGAAACATAAATTAATTTTGTGTTTGGACTTAAGGGTCTCATCTTCAAGATATCTCATTATGTATATGCAAATATTTCAAAATCCAAAAAAGTTCAAAATTCAAAATACTTCTGGTCCAGAGCATTTCAGATAAGGTATACAACCTGTATTAGTCAGGGTTCTCCAGAAAGATAAAACCAATAAGATACATAAGATACATAGATAGATAGATAGATAGATAGATAGATAGATAGATAGATAGATAGATAAATAGATAGATAGATAGATAGATTTTTATTTTATTTTATTTTTTGAGACAAAGTCTCTCTCTGTCGCCCAGGCTGGAGTGCACTGGCATGATCTCAGCTTACTACAGTCTCCGTCTCCCAGGTTCAAGTGATCCTCCTGCCTCAGCCTCCCAAGTAGCTGGGACTACAGGTGTGCACCACCACACTCAGCTTATTTTTGTATTTTAGTAGAGATGGGGTTTCACCATGTTGGCCAGGTTGGTCTCGAACTCCTGACCTCAGATGATCCACCTGCCTCAGCCTCCCAAAGTGCTGGGATTACAGGTGTGAGCCATTGGGCCCTGCCAGATAGATAAATAGAAATAAAAGATTTACTAGGAGAATTGGCTGACATGATTATGGAAGCTGACAGGCCATGACAGCTAGAGACTCAGGCATGTTGGGAGTGTGTCTCAATCCAAGTCCAAAAGTATCAGAGTCAGGGAAGCTAATGATGTAATTCTTAGTCTGAGGACAAAGGGGACTGAGTACTTAGGAGAACCAGGAATGCAGGTCCCAGAGTCCAAAAGTCAGAGAACCTGGAGTTCTGATATCCAAGTACAGGAGAAGAAGGTTGTCCCAGCACCAAGAGGGAGAAAGAATTAATTCTCTGTCCCTCTGTCTTTTTGTTCTATCTGGTCCCCTAGTTGATTGAATGGTATCCACTCACATTGAGAGCAGATCTTTTCCATTTAGTCCAACAACTCACATGCCAATTTACTCCAGAAACACTCTTAGAGACACACCCAGAAATAATGCTTTACCAGCTATATAGGTATCCCTTAATCTAGTCAAGTTGACATCCAAAATTCACCATCGCAAACACCAATTACATTCGGCTCAGTATTGAGTTATTTCTTTACTTATCTCCTCACTAATCTGTAAGTTCCTAAAGGGCAGGGACAACATCTAAATCATCTTTGTGGCCATCCTTCATATGGTTTCTAGCATGTTATTTACCTATTCATTCTAGAAACATTTATTCAGTACATATGAGCCAGGTGTTGTACCAGATACTGAAGATGCAATGATAAATAAGATAAAGTCTCTGCTTCATGGCACTTAAAAAACTAAACAAATAAACTAATAGCTTATGATAAACATTGGGATGGAAATAAACATAGTATTTTGTTAATAATAATAGCTAACATTTATTGAATGATCCATGAACAACCAAATGTTTTAAGAAGTTTGTATCAACTCATTTAATCCTCACGGTACTAGTCAGGGTTCTCTAGAGGGACAGAAGTAATAGGATATATATATATATAAAGGGGAGTTTATTAAGTAGTATTAACTCACACATCACAAGGTTCCACAATAGGCTGTCTGCAAGCTGAGGAGCAAGGAAGCCAGTCCGTGTCCCAAAGCTGAAGAACTTGGAGTCTGATGTTTGAGGTCAGGAAGCAACCAGCACAAGAGAAAGATGTAGGCTGGGAGGCTAAGCTGGTCTAGTGTTTTCACGTTTTTCTGCCTGCTTTATATCCTGGCCGTGCTGCCAGCTGATTAGATGGTGCCCATCCAGATTGAGGGTGGGTCTGCCATTCCCAGCCCACTGACTCAAATGTTAATCTCCTTTGGCAACACCCACACAGACACACCAAGGATTGATACTTTGCATCCTTCAATCCAATCAAGTTGACACTCAGTGTTAACCATCACACTCACCAAACCTACAATCCTTTTTTTTTTCTTTTTTTTTCCCCAAGTGAATTCACAGGAATACCCCTACAATTTTAAGAAATATGTGCTACTGCCTTCTCCATTTTACAGATGAAGAAATTAAGGAACAGAAAAATTTAAATAATTGACAAAGGTCTCAAAGCTAGCAATGTCAGGAGTGGGCCCAAATGCAGGCCAGCCTGACTATAAACTGTTATGTTTTTCAGCCTCTGAGAAGGAATAAAGGAGACCCATTTTAAAAGGGGGTCAGAAGAGGCCTTTCTGCAAAAATGACATTTAAACTGAGACCTAAAAACTGAGAAGGAGCCGGGCGTGGTGGCTCATGCCTGTAATCCCAGCACTTTGGGAGGCTGAGGCAGGCAGATCACAAGGTCAAGAGATCGAGACCATCCTGGCTAACATGGTGAAACCCCATCTCTACTAAAAATACAAAAAATTAGCCGGGTGTGGTGGCGGGTGCCTGTAGTTCCAGCTACTCGGGAGGCTGAGGCAGGAGAATGGCGTGAACCGGGGAGGGGGAGCTTGCAGTGAGCCAAGATGGCACCACTGTACTCCAGCCTGGGCTACAGAGCAAGACTCTGTCTCAAAAAAAAAAAAAAAAAAAAAAAAAAAGAACCAGGAAGGAGAGAGCCACAAATATCACCAGTGCCAAAGGTAAAATAAGTCATTGGGGAAAGGGATGGTAATCAGATAAAGCTGACTTTGAGCTCCGTTTGTCCCATAAAGAAGCTGTGGAATGAAAAGCTTTGGCAAAAGTAGCTGCATATATTGAATGAAGGGTTCTAAGTTTTATTCCAGGTTTTTGCACATTTCTTCTCAGAGTCCCTGTTTTCCAACTTGAGAAGAGTAATTATTAGCATACATGTAAAACCTCTGGTTAATGAGTTCTATTATTAAGTCAGGTTTTCTCACCGAACCAAACACAACCATGGCCATCTCTTGTCAGGATGGTCCTGGGCACAACTAAAAAGTTTGCTTCTTCCAGAACCGAGGTTGGCCGAGTTTGACTGTGTAACCTCTCTTTCACAAGCACATACTGGTGTGTGCCAGGTGCTATGCTAAGGATGGCAGAGTGGAGAGAGGCAGCCTAGCCTGGGATGGTGGGAAAATTAAAAGCCTTGGAGTCTGAGATGCCTGGATTGAAACCCAGCTCCAACACTTATTAGCTCTCCCTTGGCAGAACATGAGAAGGTAACTTAACATTCCCATTACCTTGCAGGTAAGAGGTGGCTTCCTCACCTGCAAAACAAAGGTAAATATAACTTCTTTTACAGCACTGTTAAGATTAGGTAGGAAAATAGATGTGATGCAATATGAATGGTGCTAAACACGGAGAACATATTCATAGATTTCATTGTCCTCTCTGTCCCTCACCATCTAATGAGGTTTGGTCAGCTTGTGCACGTAGCATAATGTATTGTATTGCCCAAGAGGGGTAACTGGGGCTGAGAAGAAGAATAAAGTGAAGACAAAGTGCCTCTTTCCCACCTTCTGTGAAATACATGAGCACCCAGGTCACTTATGCAACCCTTTCTGGATTCCCAAAACTTCCAGTGTGGCTTTGCAGTCTCTGCTGCTACCTTTCCCTGCTACATAAATTTAGGTAAAGTTTACAGGACACTCACCAGGTGTCATCAATTATACATACATTATCCCATTTAACTCCCACAACAATCTTATAGGACAAATATAATTATTCTTCTGTGGCATTCTTAATTTTCACCAATATCTGGTTGTCCTCTAGCTTCTGTACAGAAAGACCTAAAATTTCTCATTCCCTTGCAGTTAGGCACAGCCATGTTACTAGTTATGGACAAAGAAAGGTGAGCAGAAGTGACATGTCTCACTTTTGTGTTTAATTGTCAGTGCTCAAATCTACAGTTCCCCCTTCCTCTGCCATAATGACTTAGGGGACTACTTTTCCAAATGGTATTGCTGCAAAATAATTTTACATAGAGGATAATCGCAAACTTTGTGTGAATTAAAAATAAATCTTTGTTGTGTTAAGCCAGAGAGATGATGGAGTTGCTTTTTGTTGTAGTATAGCCTGACCTATTTTTGTTGACACATACCCATTTTTCAGGTGAGGAACCTGAGAATCACATTTGAAATCTTTTCTATCTGAATCCAAACCCATCCTTCTTCGTCTCTAATATTCTACATGAAGATGCCAGATAAAATATATGCATCAAGAAAAGTCTGGCTGAACACAGTGGCTCATGCCTGTAATCCCAGCACTTTGGGAGGCCAAGGCGGTGGATCATGGCATCAGGAGTTTGAGACCAGCCTGGCCAACATGGTGAAACCCTGTCTCTACTAAACAAAAAATTAGCTGGGCATGGTGGTGGGTGCCTGCAATCCCAGCTACTCGGGAGGCTGAAGCAGAGAATTGCTTGAACCTGGGAGGCAGAGGTTGCAGTGAGCCGAGATCATGCCACTGCATTCCAGCGTGGATGACAGAGCAAGACTCTGTCTCAAAAAAAAAAAAAAAAGAAAAGAAAGAAAAGAAAAGTCCTTCTGAAAACAAATGTAGGATATGTAAATAACAAATCACCAATGGTAAAATGTCAGGAGCTCTAGACAATCAGGAATGCAAAAGAACTTCTGGAAAGTCATTAAATCTCTCTGGAAAGGGATCTGCCTCTATTGCAACTCTCACTCTGATAGTGTGGTGGTGGGGCTGGAGTCAGGGATAGGGGTAGGAACAGTGGCTGAAGCCACGGCAATGATAGGTTACAAAGATCAGCATGTTAATGTGATCACGAATGTTAAAGAGAGTCGCTTTGTAGAGTTTTAGGAGTATCCAGGGAATAATGTTCCTCTTTCCCTTCTGATTTTGGAACCAGTAAGAGATAGACCCAGGAATTAGACAGATGGGGATCAAACACAACTTTATAAAAGGCTGGATTGAAGGACATGAGTTGGAATTTTATCCTGAAATTAAACCTACCCATCAAATCACAGGTAGATGGATAACCTCAGGCCCCCTCCTCATCTCCTGCAGAGGCACAGCTCATCCCAGGAAGCCCACTCCATGATGAGAGAGCCAACTAGAATACACCCACTCAGTAGGGACTAAACCAAGCATAACTAGTTCCTTCTTCCAAACTCCAATCAGGTGGGTCACTCCTTCTTAAAGGCCTGGATATGCTGGAGCAAATCATTTTCTCTTTCCTGCTTCAGTTGATCAAAGAAGGGGATAAATTTAATAAACTATAAGGCTCTTTCTAACTCTGTAAATCTGTGTAATACTTAATGTTAAAAGTGAGGAAAATAGTTTACTTGCAAACAATAGTGCAGCCCATCAAATAGCCACCAGGGTATTTACGAAGTATTGACGGGGCAAAATATGACGGCTCTGCAACTCTGGTTATTCCAGTGATGTGTGCACAGAGACAGAGATGGTTATAATAAGCTCTCCAGCCCTGTGGAAGCAAAGGTTAAGAAAAGGATTTGAACTGCAGTGGGCAAGAGGGCCAGGTCATGCTCTAACCCTAAAAAGAAAAGTTCCAAGCCAGAATGCAGCCCATTGGAACAAACCGGAGAGAAAGAGATTTTGAAATCTCTTTGATTTATGACCTACTATAGGACATTAAGACATTATTTACGATCGATATATATGCCTGTAGGTATCCCACTGGAGCCATTGATGCTGCCTCACACTGTGGAGGTTGGCCAGCCCAATCCAACAGACATACTATCTGTGTCCTGTTGGTGCAGGCAATAAACCCAGATGTAGCCATCTATCTCCCTGAAAATGGTGCTGGTTACTCCAGCCCTTGGGAGACTGACCCAGAAATATGGATTTGCAGGGAGAAGGCAGGTTGGTAGAAGAAGCCAGAGAGTAACATGCTTCCCTCCATCATTCTCATTTGAAATTTCTTACAGCACCATCCTTCCATAATTCATCTTCTTTAAAAAACCACACAGAATAGCCTTGAGTCATTTGGACATTCACTAAAAAGCTTCCTCAACGTATTTTTCACAGTTTACATATAAAATGCAAAATAGGAACTTTTTTGTCCCCAAGAAGCTGCCTCCTGTTGGGGACAGGGGAAAGGCACTCATTCTCTAAAACTGTATGATCCAGTCATATTTCTCTTCTTCCATTCAATCCAATGAATATGCCATGTACCCTCTCACCTTCAGGTCTGTGAACATCCTTAAACATCCTTCCCAATGACAATATCACTATCACTGAACATATATTCCCCACCTCTGCTCAAAAAAAGTGTGTGTGTGTGTGTGTGTATATGTATATATATGCAATATATATACACAATATACATATATATATGCAATCACTATTATATCAGGCAATCCCTTACCTTGCACTCCTACCCTTCTTGTAAATCTCAGCTTAAATATCAGTTTTTCCAAGAGGCCTTTCCTGAGGCCCTAGACTAGGTCAGATTTCCCTAAAACGTGTTATCATGCACCTTGTGCTTCCCCTAGCATAATACTCATTACACTGGACTAGAATTACTTGCGGCCTATTTTGTTAGCTAGACTGTTCTGCAGGAGAGGGGCCGCATCTATCTTGGTCATACCAATCCAGTAGCCTTGCTATCTGTATTCTCTGGCCCAGATTGTAAATCCAGATGTAGCCATCTATCTTCCTGAAAATGGTCTTGGTTCTTAATGCTCTTGGAAAGCTGACCCAGAGGTCTGGTTTCGTGGAGAGAAGACATATTGCTAAGAAGAGAATTTCATGCATTTCAAGTGACTAGTAAAGTCCCAAGTAAGTAGAAGGTGTTCAATAAATATTTGTTAAAGACTAAATAAGTGAATGAGTGAAATTATTACAGAACGATCAAGTGCTTATCAGAGAAATGACTATAAATTCAATAGCACTCAACTAATAAAAAGAGAATCCAATTGATGTTGCATTTGATTTGCTTGGTTGTTTGGAAACAGAGAAACTGACTACTTTTTGTGCCTTGAATAACCTTTCCACAAAGAGCATTCATTCTTTTTTTTTTTTTTGACCCTTCTGTTTGTTTATGATGAGGACTAACCCATACCTGATTCTTCATCACCAGATGAAGTATTATCTCAACCTCCCCGCTAGTTTTTTCTAGGATGTATAATGCAAGGCAAAAGGTAAAAATCAATTTAGTAATGTGTCTGCATTTGGTCAACAGCAAAACCTGCATAGGTTTCTCTCTAAGGAAGAAGCTAAAATTAAAAGAAGAGGGACAAAAAGACAAAGTCTGATTACAACTGTAAATGAGGAGAAGTTAGATGTTCTCTTACTGGTTTCAGTCGGCTGTGTAATAGGTCCAGAGCCCAGACAACACGTTCCACAGGAGCTGTTGGCCAACAAGATGGCCATAATTAGCAGATTTACTAATTTGATCCTTGTTAATAACCTATTATGGTCAATTTATAAATTTTAGTCTTGATCATGTCTTTCACTCTATAACCAAATTTGGAAGGAGAGGAAGGAGCTGACTTCTCTCTCCAAGTATGTTTCTCTAAGGAATGCATGTAAACAGCAAGTGTTTCAGGCTGTTTTTATGAGGTGGAGACAGTGCTCACAGCTCAGTGGATAAGTCTACCTTGCAGTTGCTATTCGTTTGTGTCTGTGAAGCTGAGCACCCTTTTAGCTTCTCACCCTGCTGGCTTGGACTGACCCCTGCTATTGATATGATAACTTTCTCCCACTTTCAACATAATATTCATTCCACAAATATTTATAGAGTTTCTACTATGTGCTAGATAATGGGGATTCAGTGGTGAACAAAACAAACATACCTGTTGTCTTCAAGAAGTTTATAATCTAGTGAATGGCACAGATCATAAAATAATATTGTAGATCATAAATGCAGAATTACAGATTGTGATGAATCAGAAAGAAAAGGTAAAATGTGTTATGGGAGATTGTAATGAGGAAATGTTTTAATTTAAGAGATGATAGAAAGTTTCTCTAAGGACGGCCAGGCGCGGTGGCTCATGCCTGTAATCCCAGCACTTGGGAGGCCGAGGCAGGCAGATCACCTGAGGTCAGGAGTTCGGGACTAGCCTGACCGACATGGAGAAACCCTGTCTCTACTAAAAGAAAAACAAAATTAGCTGGGTGTGGTGGTGCATGACTGTAATCCCAGCTACTTGGGAGGCTGAGGCAGGAGGATCACTTGAACCCAGGAGGTCGAGGTTGCGGTGAGCCGAGATAGTGCCGTTGTACTCCAGCCTGGGCAACAAGAGCAAAACTCCGTCTCAAAAAAAAAAAAAAAAAGAAAGTTTCTCTAAGAAATTATGGGCCCAGAGAATGAATGGATTTAGGCAGTAAAAGACAAGGGGTAGGCCGGGCACAGTGGCTCACGCCTGTAATCCCAGCACTTTGGGAGGCCGAGGCAGGCGGATAACCTGAGATCAAGAGTTCGAGACCAGACTGGCCAACATGGCGAAACCCTGTCTCTACTAAAAATACAAAAATTAGCTGGGTGTGGTTGCACATGCCTGTAATCCCAGCTACTCGAAGGCAGGGGCAGGAGAATCACTTGAACCCAGGAGGTGGAAGTTGCAGTGAGCAGAGATCGTGCCACTGCACTCCAGCCTGGGCGACAGAGCAAGACTGTCTAAAAAAAAAGCTGGGCACGGTGGCTCACTCCTGTAATCCCAGCACTTTCGGAGGCCGAGGCGGGCGGATCACAAGGTCAGGAGTTCGAGACCAGCCTGACCAATATGGTGAAACCCTGTCTCTACTAAAAATACAAAAATTAGCAGGGTGTGGTGGTGCACGCCTGTAGTCCCAGCTACTTGGGAGACTGAGGCAGGAGAATCGCTTGAACCCAGGAGGTGGAGGTTGCAGTGAGCAGAGATCATGCCACTGCACTCCAGCTTGGGCAACGGAGCGAGACTCCATCTCAAAAAAAAAAAAAAAAAGGACATAGGTTTTCTCATAAAAAAAGTTTTAAGCAACAGATTGAAGTGATCTTAAGACCTCTCTGGCTCTGGAGGAGAATAGATTGGAAAAAGGGTAAGAATAAATGCAAGGAGATCAGTCAGGATGCTGCTACTATAGATCAAGTGAGAAACCCACCAATGGCTGGACCTAGGGGCATGACCACAGAGGCAGAAACAAGTGGGTAAACTGAAGTTATATTTGGAGAAGGAATTGGCAGGACATTTGGACCAACCCTCTTTCTGCATGAGCTCCCAAGATCCGTAGCGTCTGCTGAAGAAATATGTGCCTATGTTCAGACAGACTTTGCCTCCATGTGAATCAGCTGGTAAGACTGTCAACTAAGCAGCCCAGCTCTGTCTCTGGTGCAGTCTGGTTATTTCAGTCATACAGACATGGCCTTAATGACAGTCTCATTCTATCTATAGACATAGTATCAAATCTCGTTTACACTGAACCAGATTTTTTTATCCTACTCAGCTCCGTGGGAGAAGTTTCTCTTCCCAAGAGCAGCATAGAGAGAGAACCTGGCCATATATTTATAAAATTGGGGGTGGAAAGATCTGATACAAGATAGCAGGAGTTTTTAGAGCAAGAGTTTTATGGCTGGATTCCAATTAATTTGTGGATCTCTCTTCCTGAACAGAGGGAGTTGGCTGAGATGCTGAAGTTAGCAAATTGCCTGCTTCATGCAGGCGCCATGTCCATTTCAGAATGCTGTCTATGGATTTTTTTCCCACGTCATCTATTAATTACCTAATTACATCGTCTAATTGTGGGATTCTTCATGTATTTACACTGACTACGTAATTGGGTGCAATTACACTAATTAGGTTAATGATACAGGATAACAGACTACAAATTGCTTTAAAGGGACACTGGGAAAGCTAGTAGGCCAAAAACCCTTTGGAGGTAGGTCAGGATCTGTCTATTAGCAGCTCAGAGCTTCTCACTCCTTCATCTTTATCCTGAACTTTCAGATCCATTGAAGAGAACAACATGGGAGAATTAGCAAAACTCTATTGCCCAAGACCAGGAGACCGAGGGCAAAGCTATGAGACAGGCAGTTTGTGGGTGACCCCAGGTACTCCTGTTACAGTAGGCAGATTAATGCCTCCCCACAAAGTTGTCCATGCCCTAACACCCAGAACCTGGAATACATTACCTTACATTTAAAAAAAGACTGCAGATGTGACTAAGGGTAAGAACCTCGAGATAGGGGGATTATTCTTGCTTTTCTGAGTGGGTCCAATCTAATTACATGAGCTCTTAAAAGTGGATAACCTTTCAAGCTGGGTCACAGATATGTGACAAACAAAGGCAAAAAAAAAAAAAGAGAATCTGGAGGCCAGGCGTGGTGGCCCACACCTGTAATCCCAGCACTTTGGGAGGCCGAGTCGGGCAAATCACTTGAGGCCAGGAGTTTGAGACCAACCTGGCCAACACAGTGAAACCCATCTCTACTGAAAATACAAAAATTAGCCAGGCGTGGTGGCCTACAATCCCAGCTACTCTGTAGGCTGAAGCAGGAGAATCACTTGAACTCAGGAGGCAGGGGTTGTAGCGAGCCAAGATTGTGCCACTGCACTCCCGCCTGGGTGACAGAGTAAGACTCTGTCTCAAAAAAAAAAAAAATTAGTTTGAAGCTGGCAGCATGAGAAGGATTCAACACCTCACTACTGGTGCTGAGAAGCAGGGGCCATTTGCAAGGACCAGGGAGAGACAGCAAGGAAATGGGGGACCTCAGTCCTACAACCCCATGGAACTCAATTCTGACACTTCAATGAGCAAGGAAATGAATTCTGCCCTAGAGCCTACAGGAAGAAACTCAGCCCTGACAACAACCAGGTTTTAGCCTGACAAGACCCCTGTTGCACTTCTGACTTACAGAACTGAAAGATAATAAATTTGTGTCATTTAGGACACTAGGTTCATGATAATTTGTTACACTGGCAATTGAAAACTAATACACTTCTCCACATTTTGCTCCTCCTTTTTCTGTCCTCCACTCACTTTCTTTATGTTACTTATTGGCATGCATATTCTGTCCTCCGCTCTCTCTTTTATCAGTCTGTTTTCAAGGAAAGATCTAATGGCAATATTGTCCTCTAATACGAACATATATCAGTGTTACCTCTCCCTATGACATTTGCATTTTCAGTTTAGTTCTAATTGTGTAATAAAATAAAATTTTGTTCATAAAAGTAGAGTGAGAGCCTCATACTCGGAGTTAGATCAATGTCATTTCAAATCCCAGCTCAGCTATTTAGTTGCTCTGTGACCATAGTGACTGGGGACGTTGTATAACCTGAACTTCAGTTTCCTTACACTAAAGCAGGGATAATAGTGTCCACCTAATAGGGTTGTTACAAACATGTAAAGAGATTACGTACATTAAGCGCCTAGAATAATGCCTGGCCCACAGACAATATTGCATGAGTTTCCTTCCTTCCTCTGATAAGAACCTAAGCCATCAATGATCAACAAGGAGAAGTAACAAGAGAGTCGGGGCACTTTCCTATACCCCTAAATATCACAAGATTCCATGAGACAAAATAAAATGCTAGATTGTTTATTTCATATAACCTTAGAACCACCAGTAGGACTAAAAAAAGTAAGATCCTTGCCTAAAGGGAGCTGGGTAACATAGCCACTCAAAAGCATTTGCTATCCTAGACTGCTTCTGATGGTACAACAGAAAGGGATGTGAGTAGAGACAGCCAGATGGGTTTGACTCCTGCCCTTGCTGCCCATTGTGGACCATGGTGTCTTAGAGACATAGGGCGAAGACAGCTTGGTATCTGGACTTCTAACTACAACTCTTGGCCACTTTTAAAGCAAATGATCCTAAGCAGTTCCTAAGAATATTTGTGCTACATGTGGATTGAGAAAAGAGTGGAGAGAGAATAACAGTAGTAGTAGTTAAACTTTATCTAACATCTACTCTGTACAAAGTACCAATCTAAGCATTTTATGTATATTAAATCATTTAATACTTTCAATAACCTTTGTGGAAGTTGGGTCACCTATTCTGATTTTGCTTTACGGAACACAAAGAAATAAATTAATTCTCTCAAGGTTATCCACTGTTCATAGTCAGAGCTTGGATTTGCACTTGGGTCCCCCTGCTCTAGAGGTAACGCTGTTGACAGTATGCCACATCCTGATGCTAGCGTTTGGGGCCCAGCATCACTGGGAGGATGACTGTTAGTTGTGTTTTCCCAGTTCACACCAAAGCCATTAAAGGGCTTATCATAACAAGGTAAACAGGCCCAGACTCCCAGCACAATCTTGTCCCCAGGGGTGATCTAATCAGCTTTTTAAAAATCCGATCTAGATTAGACAGAGAGAGAGCGTCATTCATGGAGTTAGACTTCTTGTTTCAAATCCCAGTTCAGTTACTTCCTAGCAGTATGGTCTTGGAGAGATTGCTTAATCCAAGCCTTCTTAAGTAAAAATGAATAATGATGTCTTAAAAGCAAAGAGGACTTTGGGAGGCCGAGGCAGGAGGATCACGTGAGGTCAGGAGTTCGAGACTAGCCTGGCCAACATGGCAAAACCCCGTCTCTACTAAAAACACAAAAATTAGCTGGGTGTGGTAGCGGGCGCCTGTAATCCCAGCTACTTGGGAGGCTGAGGTAGGAGAATCACTTGAACCCAGGAGGCAGAAGTTGCAGTGAGCCAAGATTGCCCCATTGCACTCCAGCCTGGGTGACAGAGACTCCATCTCAACAAAAAAAAAAAAGAAAAGAAGAAGAGGGATTCTGATTCTTACATCCTTGTGAAAATTGGATTTGAGCCTATTAAGTACAGTCATGTATTTCTTTTTTTTTTTTTGAGACGGAGTTTCGCTCTTGTTGCCCAGGCTGGAGTGCAATGGCGTGATCTTGGCTCACTGCAACCTCCACCTCCCAGGTTCAAGCAATTCTCCTGCCTCAGCCTCCTAACTAGCTGGGACTACAGGCATGTGCCACCACACCCGGCTAGTTTTGTATTTTTAGTAGAGATGAGGTTTCTCCACATTGGTCAGGCTGGTCTTGAACTCCCAACCTCAGGTGATCTGCCCGCCTCAGCCTTCCTAATGCTGGGATTACAGGCATGAGCCACCATGCCCAACCAGTCATGTATTTCTTAATGATGGGGATATGTTCTGAGAAATGTGTCATCAGGCAATTTCTTCATTGCGTGAACATCATAGGGTGTACTTACACAAACCTAGATGGTAGAGCCTACTACACACCGAGGCTATATGGTATAGCCTGTTGCTACTAGGCTACAAACCTGTACAGCATGTTATTGGACTGAATACTTCAAGCAATTGTAATACAATAATAACTATTTGTGTATCTAAACCTATCTAAACATAGAAAAGATACAGTAAAAATATGGTATAAAAGAAAAAATGGGATGATTGAGGTGGCTGGCAAGATGGCCAAATAGGAACAGTTCTGGTCTGCAGCTCCCAAAAAGATCAATGCAGAAGGCGGGTGATTTCCGCATTTTCAACTGAGGTACCCAGCTCATCTCATTGGGAGTTGTTAGACAGTGGGTGCAGCCCACAGAGGGCAAGCTGAAGCAAGGTGGAGTGTCACCTCACCTGGGAACTACAAGACATCAGGGAATTCCCTCCCCTAGCCAAGGGAAGCCCTGAGGGATGGTGCCGTGAGGAGCAGTGCATTTAGGTCCAGATACTATGCTTTTCCCACACCTTCTCAACCCATAGACCAGGAGATTCCCTTGGGTGCCTACGCCACCAGGGCCCTGGGTTTCAAGCACAAAACTGGGTAGCCATTTGGCCAGACACCGAGTTAGCTGCAGGAGTTTTTTTCATACTCCAGTGGCACCTGGAAAGCCAGTGACAGAGAACTGTTCACTCCCCTGGAAAGGGGGCTGAAGCCAGGGAGCCAAGTGGCCTAGCTCAGTGGATCCCAATCCCATGGAACCCAGCAAGCTAAAATCCACTGGCTTGAAATTCTCGCTGCTAGCATGGCAGTCTGAAGTCAACCTGGGATGCTGGAGTTTGGTGGGGGGAGGGGTGTCCACCATTACTGAGGCTTGAGTAGGCGGTTTTCCCCTCACAGTGTAAACAAAGCCAACAGGAAGTTTGAACTGGGCAGAGTCCACCATAGCTCTTCAAAGCCACTGTAGCCAGACTGCCTCCCTAGATTCCTCCTCTTTAGGCAGGGCATCTCTGAAAGAAAGGCAGGAGCCCCAGTCAGGGGCTTATAGATAAAACTCCCATCTCCCTGGGACAGAGCACCTTGAGGAACGGGTGGCTGTGGGAGCAGCTTCAGCAGACTTAAATGTTCCTGCCTGCTGGCTCTGAACAGAGCAGCAGATCTCCCAGCACAGTGCTCAAGCTCTGCTAATGGACAGACTGCCTCCTCAAGTGGGTCCCTGACCCCTGTGCCTCCTGACTGGGAGACACCTCCCAGCAGGGGTCGACAGACACCTCATACAGGAGAGTTCTGGCTGGCATCTGGCAGGTATCCCTCTGGGTTGAAGTTTCCAGAGGAAGGAACAGGTAGCAACCTTTGCTGTTCTGCAGACTCCACTGGTGATACTCAGGCAAACAGGGTCTGCAGTGGACCTCCAGCAAACTCCAGCAGACCTGTAGCAGAGGGGCCTGACTATTAGAAGGAAAACCAACAAACAGAAAGGAATAGCATCAACATCAACAAAAAGGTCGTCTACACAAAAACTCCATCCAAAGGTCACCAACATCAAAGACCAAAGGTAGATAAATCCATGAGGATGAGGAAAAACCAATGCAAAAAGGCTGAAAATTCTAAAAACCAGAACGCCTCTTCTCCTCCAAAGGATCACAACTCCTTGCCAGAAAGGGAACAAAACTGGTTGGAGAATGAGTTTGACGAATTGACAGAAGTAGGCTTCAGAAGATGGCTAATAACAAACTCCTCCAAGCTAAAGATGCATGTTCTAACCCAATGCAAGGAAGCTAAGAACCTTGACAAAAGGTTAGAGGAATTGCTAGCTAGAATAACCATTTTAGAGAAGAACATAAATGACCTGATGGAGCTTAAAAACACAGCACGAGAACTTCGTGAAGCATACACAAGTATCAATAGCTGAATCGATCAAGCAGAAGAAAGGATATTAAAGATTGAAGATCAACTTAGTGAAATAAAGCATAAGACAAGATTAGAGAAAAAAGAATAAAAAGGAATGAACAAAGTCTCCAAGAAATACGGGACTACATGAAAAGACCAAACCTACGTTTGATTGGTGTACCTGAAAGTGACGGGGAGAATGGAACCAAGTTGGAAAACACTCTTCAGGATATTATCCAGGAGAACTTCCCCAACCTAGCAAGACAGGCCAACATTCAAATTCAGGAAGTACAGAGAACACCACAAAGACACCCCTTGAGAAGAGCACCCCAAGACACATACTCATCAGATTCACCAAGGTTGAAATGAAGGAAGAAATGTTAAGGGAAGCCAGAGAGAAAGGTCGGGTTACCCACAAAGGAAAGCCCATCAGACTAACAACAAATCTCTCTGCAGAAACCCTATAAGCCAGAGGAGAGTAATGGGGGCCAATATTCAACATTCTTAAAGAGAAGAATTTTCAACACAGAATTTCATATCCAGCCAAACTAAGCTGCATAAGTGAAGGAGAAATAAAATCCTTTACAGACAAGCAAATGCTGAGAGATTTTGTCACCACCAGGCCTGCCTTACAAGAGCTCCTGAAGGAAGCACCAAATATGGAAAGGAGAAACCGGTACCAGCCACCGCAAAAACATACCAAATTGTAAAGATCATCGACGCTATGAAGAAACTGCATCAACTAACGGGCAAAATAACAGCTAGCATCATAATGACAGGATCAAATTCACACATAACAATATTAACCTTCAATGTAAAAGAGCTAAATGCCCCAATTAAAAGACACAGACTGGCAAATTGGATAAAGAGTCAAGACCCATCAGTGTGCTGTATTCAGGAGACCCATCTCACATGCAAAGACACACATAGGCTCAAAATAAAAGGATGGAGGAATATTTACCAAGCAAATGGAAAGCAAAAAAA
Organism: Gorilla gorilla gorilla; assembly: GCF_029281585.2. Classification (NCBI taxonomy): domain Eukaryota; kingdom Metazoa; phylum Chordata; class Mammalia; order Primates; family Hominidae; genus Gorilla; species Gorilla gorilla. Next base: position 92,258,629 of record NC_073224.2, on the reverse strand, counting down.
AAGCAGGTGTTGCAAGCCTAGTCTCTGATAAAACAGACTTTAAACTGGTAAAGATCAAAAAAGGCAAGGGCATTATGTAACGGTAAAGGGATCAATGCAACAAAAAGAGCTAACTCTCCTAAATATATATGCATCCAATACAGGAGCACCCAGATTCATAATGCAAGTTCTTAGAGACCTACAAAGAGACTTAGACTCCCATACAAAAATAGTGGGAGGCTTTAACACCCCACTGTCAATATTAGACAGATCAACAAGACAGAAAATTAACAAGGATATTTATGACTTGAACTCAGCTCTGGACCAAATGGACCTAATAGACATCTACAGAATTCTCCACCCCAAATCAACAGGATATACATTCGTCTCAGCACCACATCACACTTATTCTAGAATTGACCACATAACTGGAAGTGAAACACTCTTTAGCAAATGTAAAAGAACGGAAATCATAACAGTCTCTCAGACCACAGTGCAATCAAATTAGAACTCAGGATTAAGAAACTCACTCAAAACTGCACAACTACATGGAAACTTGCTCCTGAATGACTACTGGGTAAATAATGAAATTAAGGCAGAAATAAATAAGTTCTTTGAAACCAATGAGAACAAAGACACAATGTACCAGAATCTCTGGGACACAGCTAATGCAGTGTTTAGAGGGAAATTTATAGCACTAAATGCCCACAGGAATAGAAAACCAAAAACCACATGTTCTCACTCATAAGTGGTGGTTGAACCATGAGAGCACATGGACACTGGGAGGGGAATATCACATACTGGGGCCTGTTGGGGTGTCAGGGGCTAGGGTAGGGATAGCATTAGGAGAAATACCTAATGTAGATGATGGGTTGATGGGTGCAGCAAACCATCATGGCACGTGTATACCTATGTAACAAACCTGCACATTCTGCACATGTATCCCAGAACTTAAAGTATAATAAAAAAAAAAATGAAAGAAAGAAAAAAATAGAACAAGTGTAGAGAGCATTTACCATGAAAGGAGTTTGCAGGCCAGAAAGTTGTTCTGGGCGAATCAGTGAGTGAGTGGTGAGTAAATGTGAAGGCCTAGGACATTACTGTATACTACTGTAGATTTTATAAACATTGTACACTTAGGCTACAATAAATATATTTTTCAAACACTTTGCTTAATAATAAATTTACCTTAGTTTACCGTACATTTTTTTACTTTATAAGCTTTTTAACTTTTTTTTAACTTTTTGACTCTTGTAATAATACTTAGCTTAAAACACAAACACATTGCACAGGTGTACAAAAATGTTTTCTTCTTTATATTCTTATTCTATAATATTTTTCCTATTTTAAAACAAAGTTGTTGGGTTTTTTTTGTTTTTTTTCTTACTTTGTAAACTTTTTTTGTTAAAAATGCAGACACAAACACACATATTACCCTAGGTCTAAACAGGGCTGGTATCATCATATGGAGATATCTTCTCCCACTGAAAAGTCTTCAGTGACAGTAACACACACACAGCTGTCCTGTCCTATGACAACTTCTGGAATACCTCCTGAAGGACCTGCCTGAGGCTGTTTTAAAGTTAACTTTAAAATATACATAACTAGAGGGCATACACTCTGAAATAACAATTAAAAGTATGACATAGTAAATACATAAACCAGTGACATTATTGTTTATTATCATTATCAAGTATTATGAGCTAGCCTGGACCCGGTGTCTTATGCCTGTAATCCCAGCACTTTGGGAAGCCAAGGCAGGAGGATTGCTTGAGCTCAGGAGTTCAAGACCACACTGCACAACATGGAGAAGCCCCAGCTACTCAGGAGGTTGAGGTGGAAGGATCACCTGAGCCCAGGAGGTTGAGGTTGCAGTGAGCCATGATTGCACCACTGCACTCCAGCCTGGGTGACAGAGTGAGACCCCATCTCAAAAAAAAAAAAAATGTATTATGAACTATTGTAAAGTCATATAGTATAACTTCATATAGTATAATTGTAGGTACTATTCTTTTATAGGACTGACAGCACAGTAGGTTTGTGTACACCAGCATCACCACAAACATGTGAGTAATGCATTGTGCCATGATGTTGCAATGGCTATGGTGTCATTAGGCTACAGGAATTATTCAGCTCCATTATAATCTTACAGGATTACTGTCCTATATGCAGTTTGTCATTTACTGCAATATCATTATACAGCACATGACTATATTGTCTATGGCAACTGGGCTTTATGTATAATTTGAGGGATGCCAAGCAATCCTCCATCACCCACAAAATATTAGCTTCTGATTGATGGCTTATCTGAAATTCAGATCTGAGTCAGCCCTCTGAGTAAGGATATTGACCTGTATTAAAGTGCATAAATTTCTGGATTGGCTACACACCATGCACTTATTAGTTATTGATGCCATAATGTGAATTAGCTGATTAACATCATTTCCCATGTATTATTATCACAAGTTAGAAGGTGAAGATAATAATACTTAGTCTGATCTATTTTGAAGGGTTATTCTGAGGAACTTGTGAAATAATGCATGTGAAAACAATTTAATAAAAAGTGCTAGCTAGTTTCAATTCACTTATGTGGCACCCCTTGTATGCCAAGGACATGAAAAAGAATTGTTACTGAGTCAAAGAGATACTCTTCAAGTTCTTTTTTAGGAAATTAATCTAAGAAAAATTGAGACTAAAATATTAAACTATAGAATAAGAAATATCCCATGTAGATAGTTTTGTCATTGGATATGCCCCAGTGTTTTATAATTATCAAATTCAATTTTATTTCCATCTGACACGCTGGACTATTTCCTCCTTCAGGGCAAGTATTTTGTCATATTTATCTTTCCAATATATAACAAATTGTTTGACACACAATAGGTGCTCAATAAGTTTTCACTGAACAAATAAATGAACAAATGGTCAAATGGAATGTTTTGCTATTATAGAGATATAGCCATTGTCTTTATACCCCTTCCAATTCTCGGACACCAGAACTGTGTGAACTTCTACCCTAGACTCTCTAATGCTCCCCTCATTTCCAGACTGGTTGTGCAACCCTCCCCCATACCTTGCTTGGGCATCTCTCTCAGCCAGGAACCACTCTTGTTACTCCTCTTTGGCAGAGCAGCCCTTTGGGCAGCATTCCTGTGCTTCTTCCTGGCGTCAGAGCTCAGACACTAGTGAAATCACTTATCCGCTGCTTCATTAGCTATGGCTGCTACCTGGGATTCCGCACAGTGCATCGTCCAACAGTATTGATCTCCTGTTTCAGGACCAAGCCGAACAATTTCACTTTCAACTGACTAATTGTGTAGGGAAAGGGCTTTAAAACAAGAAAGGAAAAATCCATTAAATTCTCTAAGACAAAACCTAGGTCATCCTGCTAAGTACTACAGCCATACAGATGTGTTATTAAAACAAATGTTCATGCAGACAAGCCTAAACTGCTAACAAGATGGCCATCTCCCTGAGGATGCCTTGTTTTGTAAATGACTTCCTAGGTTTTTGTTTTTGGGGGGAGTGGGGAGAGAGGAGCCTGAGTCCATATTGGGAAACATTTCCATTCATTTTCCCCACTACACTTTGGCTGTTGTCACAGGCTGGAGTAGATGGACATAGCCGGTGTCCTAAACAGGGAAGAGATTTAAGGACCATCCAGTTGCCCTATTATAAACTCATACAACTTTAAGAGAAAAGATTATCTAGGTTGAAGCTTTTTAGACTGTATTCCTTCAAGTTTCAGAGTTCTGGGAAGCTGTTTAAAGGGCTTTGGGGGAGTAAGGGTTGTTTTGGACTGAATGTGTCCCCACCCCCCTCACCTCCACAAAATTCTCATGTTGAAAACTAGTTCCCAATACAATGGTTTTACAGCAGGGCCTTTTGGAAGTGATTAGGTCATGAGGGCATAGCCCTCATGAGTGGGATTAGTGCCCTTATAAGACGAGGCCAGACAGCTATTCCGCCATGTGAGAACACAATGAGAAGTGGGCGGTCTGCATCTGGAAGGGGGCCCTCAGCAGAACCCAATCATGCAGACTTCCTGTCTCCAGAACTGTGAAATTACTGTTGTTGATAAGGCACACAGTTTATGGTGTTTTGTTATAGCATCTGAATGGACTGAGACACAGGGGGAGCAGGGGAGCAGAGGAGCAGAGTTGGAAAGCTTGTGGCCTTCCATCCACCTCTCACCCACCCCTGCCACCATGATTTACCTCTTATATATGAATTATATAAGACTATATTTTAAAAAGAGAAAAAAAGATTTTCACTGCTTAAAAGTATGTTGGCTGGGCACAGTGGCTCATGCCTGTAATCCCAGTGCTTTGGGAGGCCAGTGAGGGCTGATTGCTTGAGCTCATGAGTTCGAGACCAGACTGGGCAACATGGTGAAACCCTGTCTCTACCAAAAATACAAAATTTAGCCAGCTGTGGTGGTGCACACCTGTAGTCCCAGCTACTAGGGAGGCTGAGGTGGAAGGATCACTTGAGCCTCCTTGTCCCACGCTAGCATGGGCAACAGCGTGAGACCTTGTCTCAAAAAAACAAACAAAAAAAAGCATTTTATATTATAAATCTAGGCAGCACACATAGTGGTTATAATTGTTGGCTCTACTGCCAGACAGGTTTAAATCCCAGCCTTATTGCTTATTGGCTGGGACTGTGCCAAACCCTCTCACTGTTCCATGGATCAGGGCCTCTCTGACCCATGCAAGAACGTTGTTCCTGCCATCATTTCCTCTCTCTCTCCTGTAGCTTCCGTTTCTTCTTCCTAACTGAATCACCTCATCAACAGCTAAACATCAAGAAAGAAAGAAAGAAAGAAAGAAAGAAAGAAAGAAAGAAAGAAAGAAAGAAAGAAAGAGAAAGAAAGATCAAGAGAAAGAAAGAAAGATCGAAAGAAAGAAAGAAAGATAGATAGATAGATAGATAGATAGATAGATAGATTGATTCTCCTTTAATCATATACCTACCTCCTTCTACTAACTTTCCTCTCTTCTGGCTCCAGCTCCATGTAAATTACCTCTGAAACCTTCCCTGTGTGCCCTAAAAGAGAATCTTCTGTCCCCTTTACAACAAAACTCTTCAAAAGAATTGTCCATCATTGTCTCCACTTCCTCATCCCCCATCACCTCTTGAATCCACTCTATAGAAACTGTCCTTGTGAAGGTTACTGTAATAGGGTTTTCCAGCAAAATGAATTCATGGTGGGCCATCTTTTGATCCATGTTTCAGCCAGCCAACCAAACAAAGTGTTAGAGCCCCTTCTACCTCCCTGAGCTGTGACATTAAATATAGACTCTCTGCTTAATTGGCCATCTTAAGATGTTTGGCCTGATCCAGCTTTATGTTCCTTCCCTTATCCCACACCTTTAAGATTCATTCCCCACATGCCATGAATTTCTGCTGGCATAAGTTAGAAACTCAAGGTCTTTGGGAGTATAGCATATTTCTTTATGCGACCCACTTTGTAGCTCACCTTTAGGGGCTTGATAGGATTCAAGTCTAGTTATAGGTCCAGAACCAAAAAAAAAAAAACAAAAAAACAGGGGGGTGGTGGGAGTGAGTCCTGAGAAGCATCATGGTGTCTTGTTGGCAGCTGCCTCAGGGAAGGCCATTATTGTTTTCTCGGGTGATGCAGGATTATTCCCCTCAGACAGTGGGGAAAAGACCAATACCTCTGAGGGGGCCACTTCCATTGCGGGTAGGGAGGCCACTTTGCTGGCAAAAAGGACTTATCTGATTTTTTTTTAACTTAATTTTATTTTTTTTTTTTGAGACAGGATCTCACCCTGTCACCCAGGCTGAAATGTAGTGGTGCGATCTCAGCTCATTGCAGCCTCGGCTTCCCAAGCTCAGGTGATTCTCCCACCTCAGTCTCCCGAGTAGTGGGGACTGCAAGCCACATACCACCATGCCTGGCTAATTTTTGTATTTCTTATAGAAATGGGGTTTTGCCATGTTGCCCAGGCTCATCTCGAACTTCTGGGCTCAAGCGATTGGCCCGCCCCGGCCTCCCAAAGTGCTAAGATTACAGATGTGAGCCACCATGCCCAGCTTCATCTGAATTTAAGAGGTGAATATCCCCAGCTTTATTAGGGTCTTCCCAGTATCCTCATCCCATTTATAGGATCTTTCCCAACCAATGCTGTCACTTTACCAGTAGACACCATTCAAGTCTGAGAATTCACCTGTTGTTGTAACTCAACCAATCACATGATGAGGACTTGTGTTTCATTTTCAGCAATTTCAGCCCTGTGGCTACAGGACAGAAGATTCTCCTTTAAGGCACACAGGGAAGGTCTCAGAGGTTATTCACATGGAGCTGGATCCAGAAATTTGAATCCCTGAGTACATTCTTTTCATTCATCACTTTATCCAGCTACATTAGGAGCAACCAACCAATATCACTATATTCCTTAGTTTTCTATGAATGATTGGAAATATCATATCCAAGGTCACTAAGTTCCTTGCCTTTTATAAGTGATTAAGAGTATCCAATGCAGATTGTGTACAAACAATTCACACCATGAACTATCAATGTCTCTGTACTATTGGAAATAGATCCTTAAAATTCTTAAGTCTAATCATATTGGAGAGCCAATTCCAGAAACCTCAAAACCAGTCGAGGAAACTCATCCTTAAAATTCTGTTCCCCTAGAACCACTCCTGATACCAAAATCTCTATTAGGCAGGGTTCTCCAGAGAAACCAATAGGATATGGAGAGAGAGAGGGAGAGAAATAGACGAAAGGGGATTTATTAGGGGAATTGGCTCATGCAATTAAGAAGGCTGAGATGTCCCATGATAGGTCATCTGCAAGCCGGAGAACAGGTGAGCTGGTATCATGGCTCAATCCATACCCAGAGGTCTCAGAACCAGGGGAGCTAATGGTGTGACTCTCAGACTGAGACTGAAGGCCTGAGAACCTGGAGGGCCAATGGTGCATGTCTCACAGTCCAAAGACCAAAGAATCTGGAGTTCTGATATGCAAGGGGAGGAGAAAAAGTGTGTCCCAGTTCCAGAAACGAATTTGCCTTTTCTCTGTCTTTTTGTTCTATCTGGGCCTTCAGCCAATTATACAGTGTCCACCCACACTGGGTGAGAGCGGGTCTTCCTTACTTAGTTCACTGTTTCAAGTGCCAGTCTCTTCTGGAAACAACTTCACAGACACATCCAGAAATAATGCTGTACCAGCCGTCTGGGTAGCCCTTAAGCCAGTCAAGTTGACACATAAAATTAACCCTCACAGATCTCCATTGGCCTCCATGTTTCAAATCCATTGGTCAATTCCCAGCCTCACTTTATTTTACCTATCAGTAGCAACGGACATAGGTCAGCATATCATGTTTTATGAAAAAATTTTTTCACTTAGTTTCTACCACCCCATATTTTCCACTTTGCTTCTTACATCACAGACTACTTTTTCAGTCTCTTTTCCTACCTCCTCCTCCTCTTCCTGAATCCTAATGGTTAATAGGCTTCAGGCCTTTAGCCTCACTCCTCAGGCCTCTTCTCTTCTTGCTGCAATCATGCCAAAGTAGTCTCACCTAGTACCATAGGCCTAAATCATCTATGTGTTTATACTTCCCGTATTCATATATAGAGCTCCAAATGCTCCTCTGCTCAATAGACTTATTTATCTGCTTGCCCACTTGACATCTCTACTTGAATACGTAAATGACCTTCTGCAACTTAATAGGTCCCAAACTAAACTCTTGGCTTCCCTCCTCCTCCAAACATGCTCCTTCCAACACTTTCCCCATCAGTAGATGGCGTGAGTACTCAAACCAAAACCCTTAAAGTCATTCTTAATGTCCTCTTCCCCCCAGCACACATCCACTACATTTAATCCATTGGTAAATCTGATTGACTCAGACTTCAAACTATATCCCAGATGTAGCTACTTCTCACCATCTCCATTGTTAGCGTCTGATGCAAACTGCTATATTCCTTCCAGATATTAGTGCAACATCTGCCAAACTGGTCTCTCTTCCACATCTACCCACTCTGTCTCACATTGCTCCCCTAATTAAACCCTCTAATGGGTTCCAAATGACAAGAAAAACATTCAAAATACTTATTGTGAACTACAAAATTCTCCATAGCCAAAGCTTCAGATGCATCTCCTTTCTCTCACCTTCCCCTCTGCAGTCTTCTGTGAGGCCCCAGAATGCGCTCTGCTGCCACACAGCCCATTAGCTTACCCCCAAAAAAGGCTGAACCTCACTCAGTATAGCAACTCACCATCAGAATGAGCCAAACAAAGGAATAAATATATCCCCTCTGGGCCCCGACATAATGGGGAAGCTTAATCCTCAGCTTGGTAAATGCCACAGCCACAACCATGACCAGCTGAATCTTCAAGGCAGATCAAATGACTTTCAGGGATGGTTCTGAACAAGCCCCAGCTGGAGGGCCAAGCGGTTTTGTGAAAGACTGACTTTTCTATACAACAATTATGAAAATTCTCTTCCTTGCAATAATTCTTTGCATTTGACCACTGTCCATAGCTGAGGCTTGGAGAAAGTCCCATGGTGAGGAAAAGGAATTGCTAAAGTGGCTTAGGATTTCTGGCCTTCACAAGTTATCATCTTCAAGCTTACAGTCGGTCTCTTCCCCTGTGATCTGGGGTCTTTGTGACCTCAAGATAACTGACTTCTAGATTAGCCTCAAGACTTCCCCACTCTGACTTCTCTCACAGCCACCTAAGGTTTTACTGACATGCCTCAGCCCTGCCCTGTCCAGGCTCAGCCTCAGAGGTGTTGAGAGTTAGACATTTATCATACCTAATAACTTAAAAAAAAAACTGGCTATTTTGAAATCATGAAAATATAGGTACCTTTAGGGGTGATATTTGCCAATTTCATGGTAAATACATTAGTGTATTTCTTGCCAGTTCACAGTACATGAGTAAAGGTGATGTCTGAGATTAAGAGGCAGTTGTTTACTATCAGAACAAAGTAAGTTAACTACTACACAAATAAAAATAAAATGATCCTGATACTACATAACAAGTACCGAAGCTGGGAAGCCAAATTCAAGCTCAGGCTCAAATTCAGTTTCCTTACAAATCTTACTCAAATTTGTGCTCATCTACCTTTTGGGCATATACAAATTCTTACCTCTACATTGCCACGGAAAATCTTTCAGAGAAGACCTCAAGTTTGGCCAGTCAATCCAGGTTAATGGCTTTTATATTGAAACCCTGGAATCCAGCTAGCAGTCATTAAACCAGAAAACAGTAACAAAGAAATAAATAAAATAGTCGAGAAACTTGTAACTATTGCAATATAAATTAAAAAAAAAAAAAAACGAATCTTCACTTCCATGAATCTCAAAGTGGCATTTTTGAGGATGAAATCATTGAACTTCGCAAGCCTTACCTTGACTTGAACATGAATCATCCCAACACATCTCTAAGCAGCTGTCAGTTACTCTAATTTCCACCATGCAGAGAAAGAAATTGAGGTATCTCACAGAGGTAGGGTGCCTAACTCACAGCCACACGGCAAATTGTGGGCAAAATTAGAATCAGAATCCCAGCCAACTAATCTGTGATTATGGAATCAATCTGCCAAATGATGCAAGATGTAATTAAATAAACGCCTATGCACATGGCACTGTGCATTTAGTAGGCGCTCAATAAATTTCATGGAATGAGTGCATGAAAACAAAATGCAAAACAAATATGTTACACTATGACCTTAACCAAGTGTGCTATACTAAGGTCCTAAAGAAAGAAGATTAGAACTGGCATACACAGGAAAAACCTAGAGGGATATGATCTATATCTAATGTCAGTTCTGCCTCCTTTCCTGAGAACAAGATCCGTTTGCCCATCAATCCAAGCAGATTCATCCTTCTTCCAGTTACTGAGCAAACTTACACAAGTGAGCTTTTTTTTACGCCATGTTAAGGGTTGGCTACTTCTCTCTCCTGAAACTTCAGGGAAGTAGGAGGAAGTCCAGAGACCACCAAGAAAAGAGCACTTTTAAATTCAGATATTGTAAACATGCTGTGTCTTTTCCTTCTTAATGGTTGCTTTGGTGTTTTGCTATGTTTCAGTGACTGCCTGAAACTGTATGGCTGCTATTACCAGTTATGCCAAAAAAAATCATAAGTTCCTTTAGAAGCTGACAGATAATACATCCTGTGTGGATCTTTCCTGGGTGGGGGGACCTTTTTGGTGCTAAAGTGTCACATGCCCATAAATACTCCTTGGCTACACCTTTAATTTTTTTTTTTTTTTTTTTTTTGAGACAGGGCCTGGCTCTGTTGCCCAGGCCAAAGTGCAGTGGCATGATCTCAGCTCACTGCAACCTCTTCCTCCCAAGCTCAAGCCATCCTCCCACCTCAGCCTCCCTAGAAGCTGGGACCACAGCCACCACACCTGGCTAATTTTTGTAATTTTTATAGAGACGTGGTCTCACTTTATTTCCCAGGCTGGTCTTGAACTCTTGAGCTCAAGCAATCCACTCACCTCAGCCTCCCAAAGTGCTGCGATAACAGGTGTAAGTGACTGTGCCCAGCCTAAACTATTAAATGTGATGGCTATCCAGTGATATACTTTGACATTCTTTCTGTTGTTGTTTTGATTTTTTAGTAATGGAATATTTTTATTGTATTATTTTTATTTATTTATTTATTATCATTATTACTGAGACAGGGTCTCACTCTGTCACCCAGTCTAGAGTGTAGTGGCGTGATCACAGCTCACTCATGATCATGGCAGCCTCAACCGTCCTGGGCTCAGGTGATCCTCCTGCCGCAGCCTCTCAAGTAGCTGGACTACAGGTGCCTGCCACCGTGCTTGACTAATTGTCATCGTTTTTCATAGAGATGGGGTTTCACCATGTTGCCCAGGCTGGCCTTGAACTCCTGGACTCAAGCCATCCTCCTGCCTCAGCCTCCTGAAGTGCTGGATTACAGGTGTGAGCCACCATGCTCGGCTATTTATTTATTTATTTATTTATTTATTTATTTTTAAAGAAACAAGGTCTCCCTCTGCCACCCAGGCTGGAGTGCAGTGGCACATTCATGGCTCACTGAAACCTTGAACTCCTGGGCTTAAGCAATCCTCCTGCCTCAGCCTCCCCAGTAGCTGTGACTACAGATGTGCACTACCACACCTGGGTAATATTTTTTTTAATTTTTTTAAAGACAGGGTCTTGCTCTGTTGCCTACACTGGAATGCAGTGGCTCTATCGTAGTTCACTGTAACCTCAAACTTCTGGGCTCCAGTGATCCTCCTGCCTCAGCCTCTCAAGTAGCCCGTAGGCACAGACTACAATGCCCACTTAACTTTAAAAAAAAAAATTGTAGAGACAGGGTCTTTCTGTGTTGCCCAGGCTGGTCTCAAACTCCTGGACTCAAGTGGCTGTTCTACCTCAGCCTCCTAAAGTGCGGGGATTACAGGCATGAGCCACCACACTCAGCCAAATGGCATTTTTTTTTTTTTTTTTTTTTTTTGAGACAGAGCCCCGCACTGTCACCCAGGCTGGAGTGCAGTGGCGGGATCATGGCTCACTGCAACCTCTGCTTCCCGGGTTCAAGCAATTCTCCCATCTCAGCCTCCCGAGTAGCTGGGATTACAGGTGCCCGCAACCACGCCTGGCTAATTTTTTGTACCAAATGGCATTTTTTAAGCAAACATTTTGGAAACTCCTTTTGGACATTTATCTGGTAATATGTAGAGGATCTATGTTTTTTGGTCCTCTTTTCACCAAAAAAGTGGTCCCTTGCAACTTCTTCCTCGTAATGTGGAACCATGATAATTTCCTCAACCAGACTTGACGTAGTTGACCAAAAATAATCCCCACTGAAGAACAAATTACCTTGCATTGTGAGTAGGTTATCATCATAACCTAAAACAAAAGAAGGTATTAAGCCCTCTGGAAAACTAAAGAAAACTCAATGGACTACGGGGAGAAAAGCATTCTGCTGGTTCTTCCCTGTCCAGAAACCTTTGAGATCCGCTTGCTAATCACCTGTGTTCCAGTGAACATTTTCTAACAAACCTTATTAGGCTGAAGCGAGAGCTACATAATAACAACAACAACAACAAAAACACTTAGTTTAGCTGTTAGCCAGAAGATTTTGTTTTGTTGGGTGCTTTACTGGAAGATTTATGGGAGCTTTTTATATCTGGTTTTATAGTTTCATAATCAAACTAATTGCTGTTAATTGATTTAGGACGTATTGGGGTGAACACAAAGCAAGCATCAGGAAGAATTAAATACAGCAGTGTGGGCAGTTTGAGAATGGGAGTGAGGCTGGGAGACTTTTTGCAAAATAACAGTGGCATTTTCAATGGTTATTCAGCATTTTGTGCTTTTCTCAAATCTTGCTCAGTGAAGACTAATTTAGTGGGGATTTACTGGCTCTTAAAGGAAAGCCATAATAATTTCAGAAACGGGTTGCCTTCCAGGACTCTCCCTGCTGACTTAGTGCATCCAGCCTATGCTCCAGGAGAATGGGCAGCAGAGTGAAGGTAGGGATCCCTTGGAAGGACACAGTGAGCCCAGCCACAGATGGCTGATGTCCATGGAGAGAGCAGCCTATATTTAATCAGACATCTCGGAGTTGAGGAGTCTATGATTCAGATTCTATTTGTGGAAATAGACTGCATCAGAGTAAAAGGATGTATGAGGCTTTGCTACCCTGGTCCTGTCCCACCCCTGACACTCAAGGGGCTAGCTAGAATATTCAGTCCACAGCTCCACAATCCCCCGAGCCACTTCAGTGATTACCTTCCGTAATCATGTTCTCTCCAAGCCTCAGCTATGGACAAGTGATCAAATGCACAAAATGTTTGTGAAAAGTATATGTGATCATGTATGTGGGAATGCTTTGTGAAACCATAAAGTAGAGTAAAATGAAAGACATGACGCCGAGGAAGATAATTTTTATAACTGCTATATAGAAAAGTCAGTCTTTCACGAAAACCTCTTGGCCCTCCAGCTGGGACTTGTTCAGAACCATTCCTGAAAGTCATTTGATCTGCCTTGAAGATTGAGCTGGTCACGGTTGTGGCTGTGGCATTTACCAAGCTGAGGATTAAGCTTCCTCATTATGTCAGGGCCCAGAGGGGACATATTTATTCCTTTGTTTGGCTCATCCTGATGGTGAGTTTCCTACACTGAGTGAGGGTCAGCCTTCTTTATAGGTGAGCTAATGGGCTCTGTGGCAGCAGAGCGCGTTCTGGGGTCTCACAGAGGCGCTGAAGAATCAAAGCTGTGCCTGCTCCCAGGAGGAGAAATGGTTGGGACCCTGACCTACTGGGAAAGCTTCCAGCAAAGCTAATAGCATCAGGTCCCTGCCCTTCCCTTGCTGATTCAATCGCAGTTGCATTCTCTTGGCAGATCCAACAACTATGCCTTGTGAAAAACAGCTGTCCGGTCCCACTCATGAGGGAGACTGTATCACTGAGAGCTACAAAGTCAGACTGCAGTGGAAGCACCTAAGAAAACATTTCAGTCTCATGTTGTCCAAATATGCATATAGATACAGTATAGAAGTTAATACGTCAGCTTTTTTCTTGGTGGGTGATGGTGAACAAGTTGCTGGTTCTTGTTTTTCTATTTGTAGATTGAGGAAACTGCGTATAAAATCCTTGAGGAGAAGCCTGCTGTAAATACAAAGCATTTTTCTTATTGCATCACTGCAGACAGTGTTATCACTTCTTTTCTTCAACACGTGTAACCTCCCACAAAGAATAAGGCTGTTTGCTAGATTAGATGCCACTTTTGGTGACAGGTCAGAGAAAGAAGCTGGGTTTGATGCGGACTGACAGGTTCGTAAATTTGGTTTCTAATTTTATGTATTTATTTCTTTTAAAGAAAAGAGGGAGAGAGGGAATACTCCGAGCCATGAAATCATTAAAACCAATTCCCTTTCTCTCCCCAGCCCTCCCTTTCTCTGAGTGTGTGTGTGAAACAATCTTTGCAGCTACAGAGCCATCCGATGGTATTGATCCAGATGTGGAAATTGGTATTGACTGCTGCTGCGGCTCTGTGCACTTCCCCAGCTTTTAAAGACACAGCATATAGGTGATTTCACTTTGCACATGACAAAGCTCTGGAGACATTTGCTGAAACAAACTAAATAATACAAATTAAAAATCGGGTTTTATATCTTACTCCCTCACTTAAACGAAATGAGAAGACAAAGAGCTTCCAAACGATGACATCAAAAAGGAAAGTGTGATGCACCTTTCCAAGAAGAAAGAACAATTTGTTTGCACTTTAATTTCATCCTGACCACTGGTAAATGTCTAAGTACAGCCTCAATGTTGTTAAAATCCTTAGAGGATCTGAAAGCTTAATGGCAAGTATGGTCTGTGACTCAGAGATGTTGTAGTAGTTCTCTATTGCTGCTCTAAAAAATTATCACAAACTTAGCAATGTAAAACAACACAAATTTACTTCTTATAGCTCTGTAGGCTGGAAGTCCAATATCATTCTTACTGGATGGAAATTAAGGTGTTGGCAGTCTTTGTTCTTTCTGGAGTTTTTACGGGAAAATCTGTTTTCTGCTCAGTTCAGATTGGTGACAGAATTCAGCTCTTTGTAGTTGGAGGACTGAGGTCTGAGCTTCAGGAGGCTGTGACACTCCTTGGCTTGTACCTCTTTTTCCGTCTTCAACGCCAGCTTCTGGCATCTCTCTGGCCAACTCTTGTTTTCCTTTATCATTTTTAAGGACTCTTGTGACTATGCTGGATTGACCAGAATAACACAGGATAATGTCCCCCATCAAGGTTCTTCACCTTAATCAGGTTTAATAATTCCCTGTTGCCATGCAAGGTAACATATTCACAGGTCCTGGGCATTGGAATATGGGCATGCTTGGGAAAAAAGAGTTGGCATTATTCTGCCTACGGCAAATGTCATTGTTCTATGCTACTTTCAACTCTGTTTCAGGACAGGCTAGCAGAGATTTTTTTTTTCCTTAAAAACTAACATTTGATTTTTAATAATAGACAGCAATGTTATTCATGCATTGTTTGTGAGCACTTCCACAATGGATGTACATTCACACAATGGATAGAACCGTCGGCCACTTTTTTTTTTTTTTTGAGACAGAGTCTTGCTCTGTCACCCAGGCTGAAGTGCAGTGGTGTGATCTCAGCTCTCTGCAACCTCCACTTCCCAGGTTCAAGCAATTCTCGTGCCTCAGCCTCCCCAGTAGCTGAAATTATAGGCTCCCACCACCACGCCTGGCTAATTTTTGTATTTTCAGTCGGCCTGGCTAATTTTTGTATTTTCAGTCGAGACGGGGGTTTCACAATGTTGGCCAGCTGGTCTCGAACTCCTTACTTCAGGTAATCCACCGGCCTCAGCCTCCCAAAGTGCTGGGATTACAGGCATGAGTGACCACACGCGGCCGATCGGCCACTTTTAATACCATGCTCTGGTCAGGCATGGTGGCTTATGCGTATAATTCCAGCACTTTGGGAGGCTGAAGCAGGAGGATCATGTGAGGCCAGGAATTTGACACCAGATTGGGCAACATAGTGAGACTTTTCTCTACAAAAAATAGAAAAAAAATTAGCCAGGCATGGTGGCATGCACCTATAGTCCTATCTACTCAGGGGGCTGAGGCAGAAGGGTTGGTTAAGCACAAGAGTTCAAGGTTACAGTGAGCTCTGATCTCACCACTGCACCCCAGCTTGGGTGACAAAGCGAGATCCTGTCTCTGAAAAAAAAAAAAAGTTCTTATATCAAACCTTAGCCTCCCCATCCCCAAATGCTGATCTGTTGAAAAAAATTTTTTTTGCTACATTAGTCGTAGAATACCACGGTGAACACAACATAGTCTGGTTCTCCAGAGGCTCACAGTTAGGAGAAACATGGGTCAGGTAATTACAATGCAAGAAACACCCATCCTGCTATTGCAGATGATATAAAAGAGCCAGACACCTCAGCAACAAGCAGTGCTGGGGTGTATAACTGCCTTCCCAGCACCTCCTTGAGAGGGAGATACTTTCAGTTCTGTTTTACAGATTGCTAAATTAAGATTACAAACCAGGTCATCTGCTGCCCAACCTCATGGTGGCAGATGGGAGCATGGTGCTAGGTGTCAAGAGCTCCAATTCTAGTCCTGTTCACACCTTGAGAATGGCTTCCCACAGGACAGCATGCACCCTGGGCAGAGATTTTTCACTTGCCCGTATTTATTTAGACATTTCTGAAATCATCCTTTCTGTGTTCTTCAGGGGACTGTGATGCTGTAGCCTCTGTCTACTATAATCCCAGCCCAGGGCAAGTCTGTCTCACTGTTGCTTATGCCTGCAGACAAACTCATCATCTGTTTTTAGCCCATCACAGGGTATGGGCCCCTTGGCTGAGAGTCCACTGTCAGCCTGAATGGCTAATTGAGACCTCCCGTGTGCTGAGCTGGTGCAGATGGCCATGAATGCAACACTGTTAGACACGGAGGGAAGGCAAAGCATCATGAATATTTAATCAGATATAAGTAAATATTAATGAAACAATTGTCTCTTTAAATGGTTAAATTACTTTCCATGCTCCAGTCCATTTTTATTTCACCATGGCACACACACATACACACACAAATTATGCATTTTTCATCTATGCTAGTAATTTCCAATTTGGTCTTTTTAATGTGGAAATCCCCATTATACTAAATCTAAGCCTTCCTGAATTCATTCCTGAAGATGAAAAAGGCATGATTCTGCCCTGAAATGTATACTTCACAACTTACTGGATTCCAATGACACGCCTGAGTCTTGTCTACTCTGATTTCATGGCACAAAGCCGTGCATGCCATCGGGAGGCAGGAAACCTTAACTCGAGCTCATGTGTGGTAATTGCTTTATTCTGCATGAACTCGCTCTAATTCCCCCCAAAACAAGAGAGAAGCTTAATCTTGCAATATTAATGACTACATTGTTTACTCCTCTGGTATTACCTGGTAAGTTGTCTGGGATGTCTCTGGATATCTCTTCCTTTAATTATATTTCTCTGTGTTAGTTTTCAACAAGACAATCAATGAGTTTTCTACTCTTATTTTTCAATATCTTCTCCTTGAGCTAGTCTTTCTTCCCTCAACATTTTTGAAAGTTTATTCAGACTAAATTGTGTCTCCTTAGAATTCTTTTGACCACTGTTCATCTTTTTTTCACACTGTAAAATTGTCTTCCTTCTTTAGTGTTCTCTTGCCTGAATCTACTCTTTCATTTTTCAATTGACTTTTTAATTCCTGAATTTCAGATTATCCTTTTTATGCCTCTTTGTTTAGTCTCTTATGTCAAACGGAACCATCTCTCTTAACATTACTGAAACAGGACAGGCATGGTGGCTTATGCCTGTAATCCTAGCAAATTGGGAGGCTGAGGCAGGAAAATTGCTTTAAGCCAGGAGTTTGACACCAGCCTGGGCAACATAGTGAAATCCCACCTCTACAAAAAAAAATTAAAAAATAAAAATTAGCTGAGAGTGGTGGTGCACACCTGTAGATCTAGCTACTTGGGAGGCTGAGGTGGGAAGATATCCTGTGTCCAGGAGTTGGAGGCTGCAGTGAGCTGTGATTACACCACCGTACTCCAGCCTGGGTGACAAAGGGAGACCTTGTCTCTAAAAGAAACAAACAACAACAAAATGAACATTACTGAAATGTCCCAGAATCTCTTATCCTACTTCTAAACTCTAACCTTTCTCTTTCCTCTCAGTCGTTGGTTATCACAGCAGTGTCTTTTGTCACCTTTTAAATATGTCTAAAACTAATTTCCTAATTTTCCTTTCAAAATCAAGTGACTTAATGGCCTTGCAACCTTTTTTCTATCCACTCTCTCCAGTGATTGTGCTATTGAACACACCTTGTCCTCCAGCAAGGACAGAATAATTGGATCACAGACATGAAAGAGTTCTTTTCCTCAGGCAAATCCAATCTATTTTAAAGCCAATATTAAATAAATCTTTGTACCTTCTCTGCAAATAAAGAGCCTTCTCTGGCCAGGCACGGTGGCTCACACCTGTAATCCCAGTGCTTTGGGAGGCCTAGGTGGGCAAATCACCTGAGGTCAGGAGTTTGAGACCAGCCTGGCCAACATGGTGAAATCTCGTCTCTGCTAAAAATACAAAAAATTAGCCAGGCGTCATGGCACACACCTGTAATCCCAGCTACTTGGGAGGCTGAGGCAGGAGAATCACTTGAACCTAGGAGGCGGAGGTTGCAGTGAGCCAAGATCACGCCATTGCACTCCAGCCTGGGTGACAGAGTTGAGACTGTCAAAAAAAAAAAAAAAAAAAAAAGGACCTTCTCTAAATTCCATAATCACATTTTATAAGTCATTCAAATTTTCTATCAATCTTACCACCAAAGTGGTATATATACTGTACATAGGGATATCTATATCTCTAAATAAAACATGCATATCCTGGCCACATGCGGTGGCTCACCCCTGTAATCCCAACACGTTGGGAGGCCGAGGTGGGCGGATCATCTTAGGTCAGGAGTTCAAGACCAACCTGGCCAACATGGTGAAACTCCATCTCTACTGAAATACAAATATTAGTTGTGTGTGGTGGCGCATGCCTGTAATCCCAGTTACTCAGGAGGCTGAGGCAGGAGAATCACTTGAACCCAGGAGTCAGAAGCTGCAGCGAGCTGAGATCATGCCACTGCACTCCAGCCTGGGTGACAGAGCGAGACTCCATCTCCAAAACTAAAATTAAGAAAATAAAACATGCATATCCCTATATATATTGCTACATAATATATATTACAAATATATATACACACAAATATATATTATACATTTATATATTGTATACAATATATAAATATTTATATGCAAATATATATTGTAATATATATTATACATATAATATATATAATAAAGCAGTTACTCAAATTTGGGTCCCTGTCAGCATTCTATGAAGGAAAAGCTGCTGCAGCCATTTGTGTATTTAAGAGCAGCATTCTAAGAGGGAAGAAGTGGAGGAAGATCTCCTGATTTGTTTTCTTATTTTGCATGAAAAGCAAACTCCCTTGCCACAACCTTCCTAATTTAGCTCCTAACCTATCACCCTCACCTCTCCCTGTTCCCCTAGTGCTCATCACTTCCTATAACCATGTCCAAACTGAGGCAACAACAACAGCAACAAAAAAGGAAATCCAACTAGCTTGCTAACTAGCTGCTAGTGCATCAATAGTTGTTTGACACAGGACAAGTCACTTGAAATTTTCCTCATCTATAAAAACCTAGACCTAAGCAGTAGATTTGGGATGTTTTCAACTTCAAAGTTAAGAAATTTTCCTCAAACGAACTTGTACACAGAAACCTCCAGTACAAAATAGACACAGTAGAAGTTCTTTGGTGAAGAACAGAGAACCCCATGTTCCTGACAGCCTGGGCTGCCTCACCAACACCTCACAGGCTGTCCCTGCCAGGGAACTCCTGGGTTCCTCTGAGAGTATTCCACAGAAACTACCGGACCAGACAAAAATGGATGCCAGTTTTAATATTCTGCATTTCTATAAAAATAGTGAAGCTTGGAAATAATAACACACAAACATTTAAAGACATAATTCACTTTTTGGAATAGAATTCCCAGCAAGTTATTTCTAAACTAGGTCCACACTTCAGAGTTGTTTCATCTGTAGTTCTGACTGGTTCTGAGTCATTCAGCATCAGCACCTAATATTCTTGTTTTCTACTGCTGTGTTTCTCCCTCTCTTCTTTCCTTTCGATAAACTTCATTGCTCAATGCTCACTCTGTACCGTACACTGTGCTAGATGCTTTTATATCATGTAAGTTTCTCTCAAGTACTACAGTTCATTTGATCTTAAAGAGGAAATTATACTTGATTTTAGATGCAAGAGGAAAACTGCTTAATTAAATGAACACTGTGTCCCATCTTTTAATAAAATAAAATAAAATAATCTAATATTTGCAGAAGAACAATAAGAATAATTATTTCCCAAAGCATATGCTTGTTCAGTGTGGATGAAAAGAACATCATGGTCATGCTTTGTAATAGAGTTTCAATGTCCTTTGCCTTAGGATTGAATTTAAGGAATATCTAAAGTATCATTCTCACCATCTCTGCCTTCTCTTATATAATAGGATAAAAATCACTGTCTTGAGTTGTTTAACAAATTATCCATGTATTAAGGAACTACCAGACTCTGAATGAGGTGAGGTGATGCAAAGGCTAATAATACATAGTCAAGACACAAATATCTAATTATTGTGAAGCATTATGAATATAATAATAGTGATATGGACAAACCTACTAGGGACACACAATAGTGATATGGACAAACCTACTAGGGACAAACAAAGGATGCGGCAATTTTTTTTGTCTTAGAGAAAGAAAGACCCAGGAACAATTCACAGAGGACATAACATTGGAGTCTACAAAGATGGGTGATACTTCACCAGCATGGTCTTGGCAAGGGGAACAGTGGCTCAAAGGCACAGAGCTAGAAAGAACAAGGCCCAAGGTCAAAGCACAGGGTATGTGGCATGTAGCCACAGACAATGAGGAAAAAATGTTATGGGTGAATTGTAAGATATCTTACCGTATTCTAGCCTACAGACAATAAGGAAGATTTTTAACCAAGGAAAAGGCATAATCAGATCTGTTTTTTAGAAACTCTGTCTGGGCCGGGCGGGGTGGCTCACACCTGTAATCCCAGAACTTTGGGAAGCCGAGGCAGGTGGATCACAAGGTTGGGAGTTCGAGACCAGCATGACCAACATGGTGAAACCTTTCTCTACTAAAAAAAAAAAAAAGGAAGATTACTCTGTCTGCATTATGAAGAATGGCTGAATTTGAGGGTGGAAAAAGTGGAATTGGAGTAGGGGTTAATTCAATAGTCTCAATATGAGATATTTCAGAACTGAAACATATGGATTCTAGTGACATATTAAAGCCATGCAGAGCATGGTGTGGTGGCTCATGCCTGTAATCCCAGCACTTTGGGAAGCCAAGGTGGGCGGATGACTTGAGCCCAGGAGTTTGAGACCAGCCTAGCCAACATGATGAAACCCCATCTCTACAAAAAAAAAAAAATACACACACACACACACACACACACACACACACACATTAACCAGGTATGGCGGTGCTTGCCTGTGGTCCCAGCTACTCAGGAGGCTGAGACGGGAGATGGTTGCCTGACTCTGGGAGATGGAGGTTCCAGTGAGCCAAGATCACGCCACTGCACTCTAGCCTGGGTGACAGACTGAGACCCTGCCTCAAAAAAAAAAAAAAAAAAGCCTATAGTACTATAGTATGTTTAAACTGAGACATGCAGAAGACCCTGTTCATACCTTATTGGATATGTTTTAACACAAGCAAGCAATACCCAAAGAAGTGAGTCATGGGAAGGAGCCATTCCCTGGTACTAGCAACAGAGCTGGTCTTCGTACAGACCACATGAGACCCTCTCCCATCTCAGCCTCCTGAGTAGCTGGGACCACAGGTGAGAACCACCATATCTGGCTAATTTTTGTATGTGTGTATATATATGTATATATATATAATACATATATATATTATATATATATATATGGTTTGTTTGTTTTTTCTGTAGAGATGGGGTTTCTTCATGTTGGCCAGGCTGGTCTCAAACTCCTGGGCTCAAGTCATCCGCCCACCTTGGCTTCCCAAAGTGCTGGGATTACAGGCATGAGCCACCACACCCGGCTCTTCATAGCTTTAATATGTCACTAGAATCAATATGTTTTATTTCTGAAATTCCCATGTGGTCAGAGTTTGGCAAACTGAACCAAGATGCATGAAAGAAACATGTTACAGAACTAAGACACCTTAAAATTCCTCCTCATTAGAGCAGAATTAACCCGGGAATCTGCAGTTGGGAAGTCAGTTAGTATTTGTTGGGGCTCAGATACTTGAGATAGGAGTTAGGCAGGACTTGTTTCTGAAGACACAGGTCACAAAGACCCCACTGCTTGAATAGGATGTGGTAAAGAGGCCAGCCAAAACCAGCCAGAATCAAGACGGTGAAGAAAGCACCTCTGGTCGTCTTCACTGCTCATTATATGCTCATTATCATGCATCAGCATGCTAAAAAACACTCTGACCAGTGCCATGACAGTTTACAAATGCCATGGCAACATCCAGAAGTTACCCTATATGGTCTAAAAAGAGGAGGAACCTTAGTTCCAGGAATTCTCTGCCCCTTTCCCAGAAAACTATGACTAATCCACCCCTGTAGCATATGATCAAAAATAACCATAAAAATAGCCAACCAGCAGCCCTCAGAGGTACCCTGCCTATGAGTAGCCAACATTTTATTCCTTTACTTTTTAATAAACTTGATTTCACTTTACTCTGTTGGCTCAATCTTTTTTCCTGTGTGAAGCCAAGAACCCATGCGGCCTCCTGGGCTGAGTCCCAATTTTGGGGTTCACCCTGTGACAAACTTACACCCCAAAATATGGCACTTTGAAGCCTCAAGGTGTCTCTAACCTTCCCCCTGCCTCCAAAGCACAGTATGACAGCTGAAGTTCCTTTACACCCCTAAGATCCAGACCCACCAAAAGGAACAGTAGTTTTTTTCTTCTCCTCTCTGTAAGACCAAGAACATAACCACACTTGAACAGACCCTTTCACAAGATTAATCTACAAGTTACAAGTTAATCTTTGTTCCCTGATCCACTCACTCTTTCTACTAATCCCTTTAACAGAATCACTCTTCTCTCCTGCCCACCATAACTTCTTTTTCCAAGATTCTATATAAGCTTCTGAACCCACTGCAGGGTGGGCAATCACTCTGTTTCTCCCGTGAGCACATTGATCAAATGTGTACACGTTTTCTCCAATTAATCTGCATTTTATGAGTCGATTTTTCAAAGGAAGTTCAGAGGATGAAGGGGAGGTTTCCCTTGGACCCTACATATTAATGGAGGAGGGAGGTGAAGGGGCAGGGCCAAGACAGGGACTGGCAGGTGGAATGAGACATCATATCTTTTTTGTTTGTTCGTTTGTTTTTGTTTTTTTGAGACAGAGTCTTGCTCTGTCGCCAGGCTGGAGTGCAGCGGCACGGTCTCCGCTCACTGCAACCTCCGCCTCCTGTGTTCAAGAGATTCTCCTGCCTTAGTAGGAGCACAAGTAGCTGGGACTACAGGTGCGTGCCACCACGCCCAGCTAATTTTTGTATTTTTAGTAGAGACGGGGTTTCACTATGTTGGCCAGGATAGTCTCAATCCTTTGACCTCGTGATCTGCCTGCCTCAACCTCCCAAAGTGCTGGGATTACAAGCATGAGCCACCAAGCCCGGCCTTTTTTTTTTTTTAATCTCAGCTCACTGCAACCTCCTTCTCCTGGGTTCAAGTGATTCTCATGCGTTAGCCTTGTGAGTAGCTGGGATTACAGGCACACGCCACCACACCTGGCTAATTTTTGTATTTTTAGTAGAGATGGCAGTTCACCATGTTGGCCAGGCTGGTCTCAAACTCCTGATCTCAGGTGATCCACCCGCCTTGGCCTCCCAAAGTGCTGGGATTACAGGCGTGAGCCACCGCACCTGGCCAAGAGATTTTATAGAGATCAACACCAGTGGGAGCCACACACACACACACACACACATTTTCCTGGAGATTTCTGGGTAGGGTTGAAAGTTCTAACTCTCTAATCCTTTAATCACTTGGTCTTTCTGGTGACTGGCCCCATCCTGAGGCTATCTAGGAGCCCTATTCTAAGTCACTTCATTATCATAAACTGTTATCAAAGAAGCTCACTATGTTATCAAAGAAGCTCATTATCTATAATAAAAGACACTCCTATCACACAGATAATCCCAAGAGTTGGCTCTGTTTACCTGAACCAGAGACAAAGACTAAATATATTTCATATTATGCCACAAAACAGAATGCAATTATCTATAAAAAACAAATCATGTAAGTAAGGACCTGGACACAAATGTTTCAAGCCACATTTCTAAATGGCTTACTGGTTCAAAATATGGTTGATATAATTATGCAAGTAAATGGAATTATAGAAAAATATATTTTATCCTAAAATGCATCATAACATTAGACAACAGCACAATAGAAAGTCAATGTAGGGCCGGGCGTGGTAGCTCACGCCTGTAATCTCATCACTTTGGGAGACTGAGGCAGGCAGATCATTTGAGGTCAGGAGTTCAGAGTGAGCCACCGTCTCAAAAAAAAAAAAAAGTCACTGTAGTCCTCATTTTGCAGAACAAGGTCTAATTAAAGCTCACCAAAGACACATGGGCATATTATGTATTACTATTCTCCCCTTTTGTAGAAAAGGAAGCAGATGCACAGAAATTATATGACATCTTAAAGACTATAACAGTCTCCAGCTGTCTTACCTAATATTCTGTCTAATACCTAAAAGAATAGATGCCTGGAACTACTTTCTTTGCTCCTGCCTCTTTTTTTTTTATCCCTCTCTCACTTCTATTGAATAGAGAAAGCAGTAACTTGAGTTTTCTAATCGTCAAGTCATCTGCTAAAATGATGTTACAGTTCAAAGAGTTACCAAGTTAATTGGATTTTGATTCCGCCTAAAATACTCTTAGGCGACCAATCTCCTGGTCAAAGAGGAAAGAAGTAAGTGGGCTCCAAGACTATGACTCAGGTAGTTAAGTGACATCATAACAAAGAATCAGCATATTATTCAAATAGGACATACCAATAGTTATTCCTGAGTTTATTGGTTATGGGCTTATTGACCTTATGAAGAAATACAACAAAATCATTCATTTGTGAGATGCATCCAAAACACACTAGATGATTAAATAAGAAGACTATAGTTGTGTCTATGTGCTGAAAAAAATACCAGATGCCAAAATGACAAATTTTTGGTTAACTCCCTTCACAAAGGGATCAACTACCAGGTGAACTTAATTTCTTAATTAAAAAAAAAATTTGGTAGAGATGGGGTCTCACTATGTTGACCAGACTGATATCAAACTCCTGGTTTCAAGTGGTGCTCCCACTGCGGCTTCTCAAAGTGTTAGGATTATAAGCATGAGCCACTGAGCCTGGCCTACTCAATTTTTTTGTATATGAAAACATGTTTTTTCTGAAAGTGGAAAACTGAACTATAAGCCATTTGATTTCTGAATACATCAACCACTCTAAAAAAAGACCCAGAATTTTTTGTAAGCTTAGTATTAAGAAATGATGGTGTTTATTAGCATGAATAATAAATTTCACAAAAGTAGTGATCAAAAGCTAAATCTAAAGAACAGACTATTATTTGAATTAGCTTTAACAGAAAAGTAGGGTTTGGACATGGCATAAGAATAAAAATTCGTGCAAATATGGAGAGTATAATTGGTGATGTATAAAATGCACTGAAAGAAGAAATGATAGGAAATAAGGAAGACTGGCTAGGGAGTCACTTTAATTCTCCCAGACCTGATGGAGTCCAACAGGAGGAGCCTGTAATAAGGTGATGGGATGAGATAGAGAGAAGTCAGATATGAAAGGTGGTGGAGGTAAAATTGACAAGAATCAAAATCTAAATGGATTTAGAAGTTAAGAGAAAGGAAAATATTAACGATGATTAAAAATTTTAGGATTAAAAGAGGAAATCATATTATATATTGTTTGGGCTCAGGAAAGTGTTGCAGCCAAACAGGTTCTTCTTGCTTGCTGCACAGTAAAGCCAATACATTGAGACAGCAGTGTTACCACAGAGAAAGTGTTTAATTATCTCA